>NW_007247038.1:125778-192095 GCF_000164805.1 Carlito syrichta | reverse complement strand
CTATCCCATCCTTGCCTCTCTTTTCCATCCCAGTCCCTTATCCCATTCCACTCCTCCTGTCCCATCCCAGCTCCTCTGTCATGTATTTTTGAAATACATGAAAGAACCACCTCATGGTTGGGGTCCTTGGCTCCTACCTGATCATACCACTACTTTAGTCTAAATGAGACATAGATCCTTTTTTTCTTTTTCAGCTTTATGGAGGTACACTTTTGACAAATAAAAAGTGTATATATTTAAAGGGTGCAACATGATGTCTTGCTGTAGTTACGAAATGTCTATCACAAGCAAGCTAATTAACATATCCATCCCCTTACACAGTTCTCATTAGTGTATGTACATGTGTGTAGTCAAAACACTTCAGATCAACTCTCTTTGCAAATTTCAACATACAGTACAGTAATATTAACTATAGTCACCATGTCGTGAGATCTAGATTTTATAATACCCAAAGACTCTTTTTAAAAAGAAATTCCATTTTATTACTCCCAAGCACATATAACATGATTGTTTTTTCTTATATATCTCCATATAAAAAGACATTATCATTTTGTAAATAGAAGTAATCCAATTCCACATAATTTTATTCTCAAGTCCAGTTCATTTTGCTTTGCAACATTATTAACACTGTTAATGTATGATGCACATATTACAATGGGGCCACTAAGAGGATGAACAGGTGATGACTGCAGACTGCTGGCCAGAACCCAGGCTAACTGGCTCATCATTTGCCACAAATGTGTTCTCAGGGGCCTTTCTGGGTTCCTCCATTCAGATCGATGCAACCTGTTTTTCCCAATCATACTTGGATACACCAGCACATGGTGTGGAAGATGTTTGATTGTTTGTTTTACTTCTCTTTTTCCTTTTTTCTCCCAAACACACATAGATCTATGCAGGACATCCACACACTGAAGATTGACATTTGTTTCTCTCTCCAAAAGGGATTACCAAGCCCGTCCACCACTACGTGTATTTGAAATCAAATCTTAGTGCGGTTTATTTACATTCTGTACTGAGCGTGAATTTTAATTTCACTAGAAATGCACCCACCGGATGCTATGTACTATCTCATTGGAATAATATAAAGCTATATGAATTTCCTGCAGTAAGAGTCAAACATAGGGTACCTGCATAATGAACATTTGTATACTTAACCCTGAATTGTATCCCTACATCTTTAAAATTAAAAAAAAAAATTTTTTTTTTAATTCTAAGATTTGATTGTGAGCTTGGGATAAAAGAATTGGTAATTCACTCTCATTACAGATTTAGAATGTTCAGCATGCCTTTATATATAGTTTCATTCCTTTATTCATTCCACAAACATGTGTGAGGTTTTTCATTTGCCCCTCATAATTCAGACAGGACACATATTATCACTCACATGTCACATGCAAGGAAGTTAAGGCTCAAGGAGGTGAACTACTTACTCAAAGTCACAGAATCCTTGGCAGAAGTAGGACTTGAATGGAATTCTTCTGATTCTCAGTTCTGGGGTTCCCAAGGTTGTTTTGAACTCATTACAGGGCTTCTCATGTAAGGAAAATTGCCCTGATTCGGTCAATGACAAAACGCTAGCTGCCTTTTTGCTGGGATACAGATTGTTGAGGAAAATGATGAAACAATAGCAAGGGTGAGTTTTCTGCTACATTTTTGCCCTTAAATCTTTATTTCCTATTATGGAAAAAATTATACTGAATCACATTTTTTTTCTTTTGAGAAACGCAAAGTGAATTTTTTAAATGCCTGTAAAACTCACCATTAGCACTATGCATTCTGTACATTTCATATGCTCCTTTCAGAAAAGCTTATGTTAACTTCTAGGTCACATATTTTTAAAGTTACTTGCTATATTTTGTTTAATTTCTGATCTAATTTTATCTTGAGTGTACCATATTTAGATCAGAACATTTAACTGTTTATATTAGTGATATTTTAACTTTATCTGGCTGGCATTTTCCCCCAATGTGTTTTTATAGAAGATAGTTCATTAAAAAATGTTCCAGTTATTTTAATATATGTTCTCTCTCTTACTCAAAGTATCCTTCAGCTTAAATCTTAACTAGTCATGTTTTGACACTAACAGTCTTTTCAAAACAGCCTTGTAATAAAAACAATGCAAAATGTACCAAAGTCCTAAAATTACATCACTATTTCCCTAAAAATCTTAAAGACATTCAACAAGGCATTTGAAACAGTTTCCGACTCTAATATCTGGTGTTGATTTAGAATCCTTAAAAATACATGAAGTTATTTGGCCTGAAAAATTATACCAAACAAAATTAGAATCTAATGGGATTTTAAGTCCAGCTCTTAATGTCTTTATTTGATTAAAGTACTAACCTCATTTATAAATGTCAGGGAAAACCACTTGATGCTTGTTTATAAAATGTTCTTATGTTGAACACCATATTAAAACAATCTTTAAAATAACAGTAAACACTGATTAAGTTAATGGTGGATTATTTTTTCATGTCTCATTTTAAGACCATAACTATAAGACAAAAATAATAACGCAAATGGAAATAATGGCTTACTAACCAGTCATACCACTAAATAATAAAGATCAAATTCCTGATTTTATACCTACACTATTACTCTTTTGGATAATAAAGCTGCAAGTCCAACAGTGTAAGGACCCCCTAGAAGTCCTCACTCCACTTCTTTGTGGGAGACTTTCAGTAGAGCAAGACTGACGGAGAACAAGGTAAAAACCTGAGAATAGTATAGGCCTGAACCCATTACCATATGTCATTCACCCTAAAATGAGTTTTTTCATCATAAAGGATATTGCATAGGATTCTTGATGGTGATTAAGGTAGAAAGTCTAGGGATGGGAATGCTACAGAATAGATGACAGGAAAGCGTATCCTCATACCAAGTAAGAGTCTGTTCTAGTGAAGATAAATCACTGCCCCTTCCACAATGGAAGGGATCACAGTTGTCAACACCTCATGGGGAGCTGGCTGTCCCCCAGGGGAAGGGATCCATACTGAGGGTTTCATGTAGGCCTCACTGTCTTTCTAGAGCTCCACCAAAAACTGTATTTATCTTAGGCTGATTTTAACAAGATGACCAGATGGAAGCCCTCAGTTGGCAGAAATCAGATCACCCTTGGTGAGGGGAAACTGGGATCCTGAAACATCTTTTTTTTTTTTTAATTTTGTATTTTAAAGATGTGGGGTACAATTCAGGATCGGTATACAAATGTTCATTATGCAGGTATCCTTGTTGATGAGGTGTGCCCCCACTCCCCTGGCAGTTTCTCACTGATGCCAACCCCTTTCTTATAGTATTGTAATTGTCTAGAGTCTGCTTATGAGTAACAACATGTGGTACTCAGTTCTTTGTTTCTGTAATAGATCACTCAGTATTATAGACTCTAAGTCCAACCAAGTTATTGTGACTTTCATAATTTTGTCCTTATTTGTGGCTGCATAACATTCCATCATGTATATGCACCATATTTTTTTTTTTTTTGAGTTAGAGTCTCACTCTGTTGCCCAGACTGGAGTGCAGTGGCCGCTCCCGGCCACCGCAGCCTCGACCTGCTGGGCTCCAGTGATCCTTCCGCCTCAGCCTTCCAAGTAGCCGGAATTACAGGCATGCGCTACCACACCTGGCTGATTTTTTGATTTATTGTAGAGATGAGGTCTTGCTGCCCAGGTGGGTCTCGAATCCACGGGCTCAGGCAATCCACTCACTTCAGCCTCCCAAAGGCGCGGGATAGCAGGCTGAGCCACCAAGCCCGGCTTCCCACATTTTTTTTTATCCAGTCCTCCTTCGATGGGCAGCATTGTTGGTTCCATGTTTTTGCATTGTGAATAATGCTGAAATAAACATGTGTGTGCAGGTATCTTTTCCACTGAGCGATTTGAGTTCCTCTGGGTAGATTCCCAGTAGGGGGATTGTGGGGTCATATGGAAGGTCGATTTTTAGATCTTTTAGAAATTGCCACACTGTTTTCCACAGAGGCTATACTAGTTTACACTCCCACCAACAGTGTAAAGTGTCCCTTTTCCTCGCATCATCTCCAGCATCTGTAGTTTTTTGAGTTATTGATGATGGCCATCCTGACTGGAGTTAGGTGATATCTCAGTGTAGTTTTAATTAGCATTTCTTTGATGACTAGTGAGGCTGAGTATTTTTTCATACACCTGTTGGCTGCTCAAATGTCTTCTTTTGAGAAGTGTTTATTGCTACCATTTTGTTCATGAGCCTCAGAGTGAGCTCCAAGATTGTCAGGGAAGAGTTCAACTGACATTGGGCCATCCTGTTCACCCAGTGAGTGAGCTCTTCTTCCCCAAGGAAAGATCTTCACATTCTAAGGTGTTGATTCCTAAGTCCTCTCCCGCATCTACATCCCATCAGTCACCTTCCTCCTGAACATCGGTCAAGCTGTCAGCCACCTCTCATTAATTCCTGCTGATCATTACCAATAGCCCCTTTCCTTCCAAGCAAAGTAAGTAATAAGATCACCACTTGCTAATTTTTCTATCAAAAGACTTTTCCTATTCCCCACTGTCCTTCTGGGCCACTCTGAGGGACACAGTAATGCTTCCACAATCCAACTCTAGTGTCAGCATGTTTAGTAAACCAACCATAAACCACACTTGAAATTTTTATCTTCTCAATGAATTGATAAAAGGGAACTCCCCATGAGATCAAGTATGGATTGAGGGTAAAAGATTAGAGCAGCAGAAATAGATGTCAAGATCACTGGAACCACCCCCTTGAACAACATATTATGCTTTCAGACACTTCTTGAACCCTGTGTCTTCTGTCACTTTATGATGGGAAGTTCCTGGACAAATCCAACCATATGATGTTTTGGAAGAAATGGATGGTTCAGGTTAAATGTTCAACTGGTGCATCTTAGCCAGATATTCAATGTCTACCAAGGATTAGAAGCAGGTTAGGAACAGGAGCTATTTCTCAAAGAGAAAAAGGATTTGCTTCCAAAATGATAGAAGGTCATCAGGGCCTGCACATAACATTCTATTTGCCACAGACATTTTGGTGTCATTGGATCTGCCTGGTCATAAAAATCTGAGTAGCAAAGAACCTTGAACTTCAGCCTAGATTTGCTAAAAAGCCTTCTCCTGTTCAGCAACCCATCCAAAACTGACCATCCCTTGGTAAATCATTACTAAGTCAACCCAACACATTCAAATGTGGCTCATGTTGCCACCAGAAACCCCTTTTTTAGCACTAAATAAAAAAGTGCTCCAGACTTAGCAGTCAATCAACTTTATTGGTAAATTAGAAATGTTGCTTCCTAATAAGTATAAAGCAACTTTGCAGGTGGTATTTAATAGCTCCTCCCAATTTAATCCATAAAATACATTTTAGTTTAGTTAAAAGCAAAATCCCACAATATGCTGAGTTCCATGTTAAAACCTTACTATATTAGCAACATGTTATTGAATACCTTGACCATTCCCATTTATCATTTCTCCAGCTTTTATCATTAGGCATTGTTTGAAGAATGTACCATTGTATGGAACTAGCAAATGATTAATAAGACTTCATTTGGGAGAAATTAAAGAAATAAGTCAGCATGTAGACTCTTGTTGCCTCATCTGGTCTCAATTGTGCATGCCTAAGTTATGATAGATTTGTATCACTTTATCTGATTCATATTCCTCATTACTGAAAAAAATTAAAAGGTGACATACAATGTAACTATTTAGGAAGACTTGTATGTCCGTGAATATTCTGCCAACTAATTCCCTACTGAGTATGGATGTCACAGATTGATTCATTGGCCCTTTTAGGGTGAAGTCATTAGTACATTGTTAGCAAAAAGAACATAATCGGTTGGCTTCTCCTCAAACGTGGAAGACCTGACAACATACAACATTAAAGATAACTGAAAGAGGAATAGGCCTCAATTTCCCACAATCCTATTCCAACTAGCCATTTTAGCATACTAATCTCCCAATATCTGCCCATGTGCATTCATATGTTCTGCATTATTTATTCAACATTTTCTGAGAATCTACTACGTACTGCACTGCTATTACAAAGCATATGTTTATTTGCTCTTTAAACTGAATGTAAGAATCTACATTTTTGTCATATTCCCACTAGTCAATGTTAACTTCAAACACCATTTTACCAAAGTGTAAATGCCACGTTAATCTTATGTTTATCCTATAAATATATAGACATATGTTGACACATGTCTATAGTCCCAGCTACTCAAGAAGCTGAGGCAGGAGGAACGCTTGAGTCCAAGAGTTTGGGGCCAGCCTGGACAATACAACAGGAACCTGTCTCTACAAAAAAGTAAAATAAAATAAAAATAGCTGGGCTCGGTGGCTCAGCCTGTAATCCTGCACCTTTGGGAGGCTGAGGTGAGTGGATTGCCTGAGCCCGCGGGTTCAAGACCTGCCTGGGCAGCGGGACCTCATCTCTACAATAAATCAAAAAATCAGCTGGGCGTGGTAGCGCATGCCTGTAATTCCAGCTACTCGGAAGGCTGAGGCGGAAGGATCGCCGGAGCCCAGCAGGTCGAGGCTGCGGTGGCCGGGAGCGGCCACTGCACTCCAGTCTGGGCGACAGAGTGAGACTCCAACTCAAAAAAATAAAAATAAAAATAATAAGTAGTCAATATATATATAGATAGATATAGGGTTTTCACTTTTCACCTTCAGAAACAAGTCCTCTGTACAAGACAGTAAAATATAGTAACCAGTAACTGAGATTTAGGCTCTGGAGTTAGGTGGATATGGTCCCAAATTCTGGATTCACCACTTTCTATGACAACCAGGGCAAATGAACCTTTCTAAGCCTCATTTGTGGAATGGTGATAATAAGAATACTACCATCTGTGGTTGTTTTGAAAATTAAACGGCATCATATGCATAAAATGCTTAAGATGCTGCCTATCACAAAATAAATATGGCTTATTTTATTTTTATTTATCTCTATTACCCACCCTGTGGAAGTTCTTATTCTCATGTTCTTTTCTTCATGAACCTTGTCCTGATCTTTCAACCGGCTCTACTCTTTCCTTCCAATCATCTCCAGAAACACTGTACCTTACAGCACTTGACACGTTATACTTGATTCTTGAGGTGTGCAATGTTTCTCTTGTGGGGATTTCTGGCTTTCAGACCCCTTGATGATTCCTTGGTAGTCTCCACCTCTCCTGCTGGTGCCTAGCACAGTCTTGCACATTAAATCTATGATGAACAAACCTCTATTAAGTCTAAAAAATTGTGGATTATAACAACATTCATCAGGTGGAAAAACAATGATACAGACACAATGTATTTTCAATGAAAAGAATTTCACTTGTCAGTTGATTTCAGTTTTCACCTAAAAATGATCTATTCCCTTTGTATATTTCTCTTACATCTGAACTAGAGACTATTTTCCTACACCAAACCCCACCTAGTTTGGGGATGGTGTCACTATTTTTGGTTTTTGATTTTATTGACCACTTGCAACTTTTTATTCAAGATAAGTTTCTGGTTTTTTCTGGAAACCTTTAAGTGGGTCATCTGGCCTGGCACAACTATTTTGGTTTCCCAAACAAATAACTGCTTCCAGAGATCCTATTCTAATATTCTGGCATCAATTATCACTTACTTGTTTCTAAATTTTATGTTATATTTTTTCATAAATCATCAGAATTATTTTGGTCTTATTGCAGATTGCTCTCCTCTATTTATCTGTAAAGCAATATCTATAACCTTGATCATTAAACTCATGAAATAGTGTTCATATACCTTTGCTGTATCTATATGAGAGTTTTGAAATGAAAAATGACCCACAGCTCTTTTAGCATGACTTGAATTCTAAAATCTTTGTTTCAAATCAAGATGTTAACCATAAGTAACATCATTATAAGATAATTTAGGAGCATGGAGCAATCTGATTGGCTTCAAGCCATTAGTTTATGAACTTATCAACATAATTCCATTCTTATCTCTAAATTGATGACCATGAAGAACAAACTTAAAATGAAACTGTAATTGTATTAGTCATGATTATCCTTAGTGAATGAATAAATGCAAAAATTATTACACTACAGAGACACACATTAATATAATCAGTCATGTAATGATACAGTACAGTAACTCAGTACCCTTATGTAGGCAATACATAGCATATAGACATATCACTATACAAAATTTAACTCAAATTTTTGCAAGGACCCAGAAAATTCTGTAAATTATTACAGAAAACCTAATAAAAGCGTGTGCCCTTTGGAAAATTTGCAGCTCACCTAACTTCCAAATTAAAATAAAATTGCCTCAATTTTAAAAAGCAATAACCAATAATTATTTCTATGTTTCTAAAGCTGGTAATCATTTTAATTTATCTTATCATTCTCTTAGGTTTTATAAACTTTCTTTTATCGAATATCCCCATCACAATGAAGAGTGAATTTATAGCACCAACATTAAGAACACAAATTTTGTCTATTTTTGTGGCACTTTATAATTCTACCTTCACTGGCATGCAAACAACCTTGTACCAAAGCGTCATTTGGTTCCTGAAGCCGCCTTGTAAATTCTCCCAGTAAATTCTTGGCCCCAATTTTTCCAACCATGTCAGTTACTAAGCACTAGTCCCGCAGTCACAAACTCTTCCTTCTGCTATGTGACCTGGGTCTGGGACCCTGCAGACCAAATCAGCTTGGCCACTAGCTTTGTTTAGGATCCGCCGACAGGGGGCGCTAGAGATACCGGAAGGCAGAAGGAAGGAGAAGGGACTTGTTCTCATTTGCGGGATGTCTCCCTGGAACCTCAGTAATCCCTCTTCACCCTGGCCTGTGAGTCCAATCCCCAGCCCTTTTGCACAGCACGTCCAGACCAGTCTCGTTGCCCCCCTCAGAGGTGCAGTCCCCCCTGAGGAAGTGCCTGCTTCTCGTAAGAGTCTCCATTTGACAGCATCCCTTCTCCAAGACGGTAGATACTTTTTGTCTTTGGATTTTCAGAAGCATTTATTTAGGTTGATGCAAAAGTAATTGTGGTTTTGGACCGTGGTTTTTAAATTTATTATATCTACGCTCAAGCGCATTTATTAACCAAAATAGGAACCATTGCAATCAACACATTTTTGCCAATGAGAAATAAATTTGTTTATTCCTGTAGCATAACAATCTGTGCTTCGGGATTCAACAAACTCTTGGAAAGCATTTTCTGCATCCGGCTGGTGGTGGAAGTGTTGTCCCTGCAAAAAGTTGTCGAGATGCTTGAAGAAGTGGTAGTCATTTGGCAAGCGGTCAGGTGAATATGGCGGATGAGACAAAATGCCATAGACCAATCCATTAAACATTTTGAAATGCTGGCTGAGCCTCGTGCAGTCAGGCATTGTCGTGGAGAAGAAATGGGCCCTTTGTGTTGACCAATGTTGGCGGCAGGCGTTGCAGTTTTGGATGTATCTCAGCAATGTGCTGAGCAAACTTCTCAGATGTTATGTTTTCGGAAAGCTGTAGTGGATCAGACCAGCAGCAGACCACCAAACAGTGACCATGACCTTTTTTTGGTGCAAGTGTCGCTTTGAGAAGTGCTTTGGAGCTTCTAGGTCCACCACTGAGCTGGTCATCACTGGTTGTTGCATACAGTCCACTTTCTGTTGCAAATCACAATGCGTTGGTTCATTGTTGTGCAGAATAAGAGAAGACGACACTTCAAAATGATGATTTTTAAATTTTTCAGTCAACTCATGAGGCATCCCCTTATTGAGTTTTTTCACCTTTCCAATTTGCTTCAAATGCCGATTGACTGTAGAATGGTCGTCGTTGAGTTCTTTGACAACTTCTCATGTAAATGTAAGAGGATCAGCTTAGATGCTTGCTCTCAATTGGTTATTGTCAACTTTCGATGGCCAGCCACTATGCTCCTCATCTTCAAGGCTTTTGTCTCCTTTGCCAGACTTCTTGAACCACCACTGCCCTGCATGTTGGTTAGCATTTCCTGGTCCAAATTTGTTGTTGATGTTGGGTGTCCTCTCTGCTGCTTTACAGCCCATTTTGAACTCAAATAAGAAAATTACTTGAATTTGCTTTTTGTCTAGCATCATTTCCATATTCTAAAATAAATAAATAAATAATAAATAGTAATGAGTCATTAACAAAAACCACAAGAAATGCACATTAAAATGATGTATAACATGACCACATTTATTTAAGATTGTATTTCAATATCAAACAGCAAATATCAACAATTCAGAAACCAAAATTACTTTTTTATGAACCTAAAACATAGCTCCAAAGTCGCCTCTATCTTATAGGTCACTTCACTCTATCAGTAACCATTTTTATTGGATTTTTTATTGCTTCTTTTGAAAATATAAGAAAATGCTATGTAGTCTTATGACACCTTGACCTAGTTCACACAAAGGGTAGCTCACTCTATATGCTGTCCTGTACCTTACATTTTTCAGTGAAAGAATTACATTTTTTTTCAGTGAATTCTGAGCATCATTTCAAGGAAGCAGGCAGAGATCTCTCTGATTGAATTCTATGATGAATCATACAATAGACCCTGCACATCCTCCATTTACATTTTCTGCCTTTTGATTTTTAATATCCCAAACTGAACATTTAAGTATGCAAACCCACATGTACCTCTCCAACACAACTTTATTTTTTGGCCATTGTTGATATAAGTACATATTTATTTGTGTTCTCAAGTCTCAATACAATTTTTGAAACAAAACGGTGCACAGATAGTCTTGAATCACTTTCCTAACGCAATTTAGAATGATAACATATGTACAGATTTTCAGCAGGACGTATGTTTCAGGAAGGCTGTTGCTGAAGAAAAGAGAAGTCATGTTCTCCCAAAAGTCATGCATAAGGTGAGTGTTAACAACCATGGTCATAGTTTGGTTATTAGGAGGTGAATGATTTTTGCAATTTTATATTTCTACATAATAATTTTTTCATATATATAAAGTTATTTACTATGTAAGTTATTTACTGAGTTTTAGGAAAGTGGTTGGGGGTTTTAGGTTGGTAGATAACCAGTCTAACTATTCCTATTTAATTTAATAAAAAATAATAAGCATTTGGGCACCTTTGCTAAGCAAATAAAGACCCTGTATTCTATATGTGAATGTACTGTAGTCTATTGAACTAGTCCCTTATTAATATTTAAGCTATTTCATCTTTTAGTGGTATAAATAGTTCTTTGATAATTTTCTGATTATTATTACTTGTTTATTCCCCACGTACACTTTATAACCAAGTTGTGTAGCTCCAGAGGGGAAAGTTTTCTGCTATTTTTATTGGAATTGAATTAAATGAATAACTAATTTAGGAGGAATTAACATCTTCATGACGTTGTGTCTTCTTATTCATGAATATTCTTTCTATTTAAGGCAATGTTTGTCTTTTAGGCATATTTATAGCTTTCCTTGTATAGGACTTGCACATTTTTATTAGTTTTATGCCTAGGAATTTTATTTTGTATTATTTTCTTTTATTCTGTTTTACTTGTTATCATGTATAAAGTCTGCTCCCGCATTATGTACAAACAATAAGACTACTGATTTCCAATGAAAGCCACTGATTTCTTTATGTTAGCTTTATGTCCTGCTACTTTATTAAATTCTCGTGTTTGTAGTTTTCCACAGATTTGGGGGGCTTTCAAGATATATAATCATAATACCTGCAATAGAGATAGTTTCACCTACTCACCTCCAATACTTATGCCCTTATCTAATGACCTCAGCTAATAATTCCAAGTTAAATTGTAGTTGAGATGCTCATTGTCCTTTCTTGCTTGTGACTTTAGTAAGAAATTATGAACTTCGAAGCAACTTGGATGGACTTAGAGTCTATAATACTGTGTGATCTATCACAGAAACAGAGAACTGAGTACTACATGTTCTCACTCGTAGGCAGACCTTGAGCAATTATCATAATACTGTAAAAAAGGAATTGACAGTAGTTGGAAACTGCCAAGGGAATATGGGGGGCAGGTGGGATTGGCAGTAGTGGGAAACTGCCAGGAGGGGCACATCTCATCAACAAGGGTGCCTGCATAATGAACATTTGTGTACCTAACCCTGAATTGTACCTCACATCTTCAAAATAAAAAATGTTTAAAATAATAATAACAATAAGAATGCCTCTAACCATGTTACTTATGAGTTAAGATGTTCATTTTGATCTGATGATCTGATTTAAATATTTGTCAATTTCTAATTTGGGGGGGTTATTTTCATTTTTTAATTTATTTTATTCTATTTTAAATTCAAAGAGTATATATGAAAATTTGCCACATAGATATATCGAGTGATGATGAGGTTTAGGCTTCTAAATTTATTGTTTTTGACATGAATGGGTGCTAAATTTTTTAAATGTCATTTCAGCATCTATACAGATGATCACACAATTTTGCTCCTTAGATCTAATAATATGGTGAGTTATATTAATGGATTTCCAAATAAACCACCCTTAGGACTGGTACATTAGGAGACAGAAATATTTAGTATAGTGTGAATGTCTAGTATTATCAGTGAGAGGTAGGACAGAAAACTGGGAAATTGGTCATGGATCATATTTTTTAAGGGGCTTCATATTATATGTGTAAAACTGTGTACTTCATCCTAAAAGTGAGTGATGAGAAAACATTTATGAAGTATTTTACTAAGACTCTTGAATTTTAGATATGTGTTTCTAACAGCAGAAAAAGTCAAATTTGCAGCAGTATGAGTTGTGATCATGAGCCAGATGAGATACAATAGGGCCTGAACGAAATAGGGTGGAATTTGGCGATACCAAGGAAATGCAATCAGCATGACTGGTTAAAAAAGCAGATAATCAAAAGTCTAAGATAATCCCAGGTTTTTTACTTGGACAACTAGCCATATTTGGGCATTTACTAAAATAAGGAATGTAGGAAGATTAGTTTTGACAGGAAAGATGATAAATTTGTGTTGCATTTTGGATGCTTGTAGAAGTTCCAATAAACACACCTCTTTTAGGGTTTGGGAGGGATATGAGGAACATGGGTACACATTTCAAAATTATCAGTGTACAGATGGTAATTGAATCCATAAAAGCAGATAAAATCTCAAGAGAGTGCATAGTGAGAAAAGAAAAAAGCCAAGGACCCAAAGCCACTATACCTACCCTACAGAGCTTCAAGGATGATGAAATGATATAATATGTGAAAATGCTCCATATGTTGCTTCTTTTGATAAAATTCTTTTTATGGTTTACATGGTTTAGATAAACATGACTTACAGAAAACACACTTACTTACATTCATGTAAGTACATGTAGGTATCAAGTAAAGACTATTTAAAATTCCCAATTCTACTTTTTTTCTGGAAATAATGCTGAAAAATTTCCATAGCAGCCTCCATTTTGAGACATCTGGAATTTTATTTTTTACCTGTAAATGCAAATAATATTTGTTTTTATCATAAGTGTTTTAAAACCCAGTTGGAAAGATGTCACTTACGGCTAACAAATAAATATAAAATATTTGAATTAAAATAACAGTAGGCACAGATATCATTTAGGCTCTCTTATCTTATTCCAAATACAATTCTGACAATAATTCTAGAATCACAGTGCCTACTAAGAAATCACTTTTATAACATACTGGTATAACTTGAATCTTATTTGTCAAATATTCTTTCAATATTCATAAATATTTTACAAGTATCATTGCTTCTTTATTCAGTATTTTGTTACCAATTAAAATGAAGGCCTACAATCTTACATTTATTTTGTTTACAGTAAAGATCGATGACTTTAAAAATGTCACCACAGTCTGAATGCTTAACCCTTAGAAACCAGCAAAATGTAAAATGTATTTGGTGCCTCACAGCGATACCCAGGGACAAAAATGAATTAAATGCTTGTGAAGTTTAGAAGAGCTACAAGACAACAATAGGTGGTGCTGCTGGGATGGAATACTGAATACGTACATTTGATTCAACAAATGTCATAGAAATTTTCCTGAGCAAAATTACTGTGCTTATTAAATCAAAGGTTCCTTTGAGAATAGCATTAAAACCTAATCAAGATGAGATTTTGAGGGAGGGAAAAAGCTTCAAACAACTTCTTATACTGAAAAGAGAGCTATTTTCTACCAGTGGGAGCTAATTTTTGTAAGCAGATGTTTTTCCCCCTTTAAATTTTTTATTTTACAATTGTGGGGTACAATTCAAGGTTAAGCATACAAATATTCACTGTGCAGGTACCCCTGTTGATGAGGTGTGCCCCCCCTTCCCCAGGCAGTTTTCCACTACTGCTGATCCCATCTCCCCACCGCCCCACACCCCCACAGTTTCCTGCTATTGTCAATCCTTTTCCGATAGTATTACGATAGTTGTTCAAGGTCCACTTATGAGTGAGAACATGTGATACTCAGTTCTTTGTTTCTGTGAAAGATCACTCAGTATTATAGACTCTAAGTCCTGTAAGTAGATCCTAATTTTAAGCAGCCTAATTGCAAAGTCACTTGGTAAAGCTAGAAGCAACTTGGGTTTTCTATGCTTATACCTGTTAAACAAGACAACGTTATAACTGCCAGGATTCAAAAAAGATAGTTATAAAAACTTTTTAACATAAGTGGATTTTACTATGATTTCTCTTTCTCAGGCTGAAATTCAAGTGGAAGCAAATATAAAGTCTGGATTACCCTTGCCTGAGCAGGTTTGCTAGCCTGAGAGCCTTGACCCTGAGCGGCAGCCATTAGATAAAATACACTGGCCTCTTTTAGGGGACACAGGATTTGTCAAGATTTTGTGGAGAAGATTGTTCTGTCTTCTCTTGAAAGTGTGGCCCGCCTTTATGTCCCCAGTCCTTATCACAGTGCCTACCACAGCAAGGTGCTCAACAAATATTTATTAACATAATGCATAAACTCTCACCACTCATGCAAGGATGAGTATAAGGGCACATTTTCCCAAACACCTACATATTGACTTCTGATTGTGATTAATGTTTGTTTGATAGCTGGTCGGTATGGTATGATGTGAGTTTGCATCTTCTAGATTTTATTCAATACCAACTTACTCCCAGGAAGTTCTTAGAGGCAGTAAACTCTGAACCTGCGACTTGTGCTCTTAAACTCTTCATAGAAAGAGGTGCTGAAGTGAGGAGATCAGCTCTTCTGGCTCTGGGAACTACTGCATAAAGAAAATTATCTGTCCAACCTGACCGTGGAGTTAGGCAAGTCTCAGGTGTAGCACCGAGATACTGCCTTTTAGGTGAACTAGGTTAAGTCCGTAAGTAAGTAACCAGGACATTCTGGTCCTTGCTTTGAAGACTTATTTCAGATACACGTAGCATCCTGTATTTAAAAATAAGGTAAAGGCACATCTGGTTTTCTGCACTCACCCAAATTTATCATAATGTTTGGACACTTTTCTCGATGAGTTTCAGGAGAACAGTCTATGTGCCGTAGATCTCTTTTATAGCTGTAAGATACATTAGGAAATCTCTTGTAAAGGCAATCGTGTTCTCTCTCTATGGGCCTCTTTCTTGGCAAATCCGTTTATGTGGAATAATTGGGATAGATTAGTCAAAAATGCTTTCATCTTCGTCTCTTGCCTATACTGCATTTTAAAATAATTAAAACCCCAGATTGTTTCTGCTTTTCACCTAAGTTTACTGGCACCCAGCAAAGAAGGCTACACTTTGATTTTAATCATGGCCAGACAATATAAGGCCCCCGTCTCAGAAGCAACGGGGGCAGGGAGGAGAAACCCCGCTGGGTAATTTCAAAGCCATGTATTTCCTGCTGCTAGCCCTACAGTATGATTTCTGTTCTGCCGAGAGCACCAATGGAAAGCAACTTCCAATTTGCACCTCACACATAAATTCACATTATGCCAATAGGTTTCGAGGGAAACCACAAGCTGCCCAGCCCAGCGGTCAGAGGTCTGTTAACAGACCTTTAACTATGATCTATTGTGTAGCAGGGCCCAAAAGACGCACGTGGAGTCCCACTTTGTAGAGCCTGCGCTTACCTGACACCATTTTTCTTGAGATAATTATAAGTGTTTATTTTGGCTTTTAACAACTTTAATCACATTATTTAGCATGTTGCTGTTTTGTCATCAAGTTAAACGGATACAGAGTTCTCCCAGGAATTTCCCAGAAACTTACACGTAGGGTGGTTTCCTTGACGATGGAACTTAACATCTGTGATGGAGTTGGTCAGTTACATCAAAACTTCAAGGATGCAAAGATGTTTTCTCAATACACAAGAAAGCAAGCAATTAAATTATGCAACAGGCAGCTCCTAAGTGAGTGAGGTGGGATCTTTCTAATTAAAGTAGCAATGCTATCCCTTTGCTTTGTGGTTCTGTTTTCCGAGTTTTGGTGGTGAAAGGGATTCACAGTGAATCCAGGGTAATGGCGTGCAGTAAGTTCTTGATGACAAACCTGCTGAGATTACCATGTAGAATGCAGAACAGCGCTTCTCTGAGTTATCTGGAATTGGGTTTAAAAATAACTCTAGCCAATCACAAAGTGCTCTACAGTCACCGTTCGCTCTGGGCAACTGTTGAAACATTGTGCTGTGCCAAATTGCATTTCATGGCCCAGTAATAGCAGAATGATAATATACCTAAACGGATTCTAAAAATATCTTCCTCCAATGGAAACTGGTTTTACAAAACCACAAGCATGACATTTCATCTTAATCCTAAATCACGCTATTCAGTGTGCATGTGAGGCAACTGAAGGATAAATCTAGATTTTTCAACAAATATATTTAATATGTATAAACCTATGTTCTGCTTTTGCGTCTTTGACATTTTTATCTGGTGATATATGTTCTAGTTATTAATTACCACAAAAATATCAAAAGAAAATTCTTTCCTTATAATTATGTATTTCTGTTAGTCACTTTGACTCTTAAGAAATTAATAATAAACATTCTCCATTTTGTTTACTTAGATCTGTTTTTCTGTTGGATGCCCTCAAGTGAACATGCAAGGTTTTGAATATACTGACAACTGAAATAAGACAACAAATGACGAATAGTGTTTTGAAATAATCAGTTTCATCAAACAGGCTTTATTCCTTTAAATTCTCATATTTCTTTTGCATGAAGATCTGCAGGGCAACTTCTCATATGACCATCAGATTCATGCTTTATTTGACAAATCCAGGAACCAATTAATTCATATATAAAAGTCCACATGGTACACAATCTCAAATTTAATAAATTCTTAGCTAATGTATAATTCCCAAACAGATTGGTAGCATAAATATGGAAAATAAATATAGAAAAATTGAGTCACTAATGTGAATAAGTGAATAAGTACTTTAAGTATCCTTAAGAAGTAATAGAAATCCCAGAGTTCGTACACACACACAAACACACACATATACACACACATATATACATATAGGATATATGTAGATAATAATTATATACATGATTAGATATACACACACATATATATGCTAACAGTGATTGTAGAATCCTTTGTGATTGGCCAGGTTTACTTTTAAAAGTAATTCTAGATAATTCAGAGAAGTATTTTTCTGTATCCCACATGGTAATTTCAGCAACATTTGTCATCAATTATATATATGATAATGATTTTATATATTATATATGTTAAGTTTACATATATGGTTCAAATATAGGTAGAGAATGATTTTTAAAAGGACTTCATATTTTTAACAATTGAAAGCTCTGAGTCTAACAGATTCATGGATGTAACAAGCAAATGCAAAGTACCTAAACATTTTAGGGTGACTTTGCCCCTAGAGATTCAGCAACTGCCAAGGCCTCTTTATCATTTGAAAAAAAGATCCAATTTTTTCTTGCTAGAGCAAACCCTTTCTAAACAAGAATCCCAAACATCTTTATAATTAAGAGACCTGAATTTCAGTCTCACTTCCACTATGGACAATCAGTCTGCTTTCTATTCAGAAGTAAAAATTTCTTAGTCTTAATTTCTGACTTTAGTACTCTTTGTTTTAAGATTATAATGATGAAATAAAAACTAAAATATGTTAATTTTCTCATTTCACCATACCTAACAGGGACATTTTACAGTGAAAACTATGGAGCATGCAAGCATAGAAATAAGGCACAACAAAATAGCTCATATAGGATCTTAAATACTTTTACTCTAATCCCTTATGCTGTAATTCACATCAAATCGTGAGTTTTTTCTTAGTATTTTTTGAGATGAAAGGATTAGACTGGACTCTGATTTCTCATCTATGACACTGGATACCTGAAAATAATGGACCAATGTCTTCAAAGCTAATTTTGAATGTAGAATTTTATACCCAACCAAGTTACCATTCAAATCTAGAGACAAAAATTAATCTTCAGTGCATGTGATTTAGAGAGCTTAACACACACACACACTTTTTGAAAAATTAATAAATAAAGTATTAGTAATTCAAACACAGTAGTGAATTATAAAAAATGCACAGTGAACAAACAAGTTTATTCTTATAAGCTAAAGATGGTTAAAATTTATACATTTATTCATGTAAGTTACTTTCTTAACATATGAAAAGAGAAAACTCTATTGGAGTATTTTGAAAGCTACTGGCAAAGCAGTTTCTATCATTCCTTTTGCTGATAAAAAAATAGTGAAAAGTCCTAGAAGATGTCCAATAACTTGAAAATTATATCAAAACCTATTATAAATATCATAATTAAAGACCACCAAGTAAATTCAGGATGTTCTCTATCACAATGATTATTCAAGCTTATTCTGGAATATTCCATCCAATAGTCTAATGAATGTATTAGAAAGAAATAAACAAAACAAAACTGCCTTTATATTCATGATATATATTTGTCCACCTAAAAACTCTAAGATAATCACTTGAAAAACTATTAAAATTAATAAGAAATTGCAGAGATAACCAGATAAAATATAAATATACAAAAATTAATAATAATTCTAAATATAAAGGAAAACAAAAATTAGCCAGGTGTGGTGGTACACACCTGTAGTCCCAGCTACTTTGGAGACTAAGGCAAGAGGATCTGTTGAGCCCAGTAGTTTGACGCTGTGGTGAGCTATGGTTGCACCACTGCACTCCAGCCTGGGCAACAGAGTAAGGCCCTGTCTCTAAATTTTTTTTTTAAATCCTAGTCTCAAGGATAACAAAAAGCAATGAAATAAATAGGGACAAGCTTAACAAGAAATATTAATGTATACTTAAAACACTCATGCCTGTCTGAAGAACCTAAAAGAAAGCCTGAATAAGTAAAAAGACATAAAATTTTGCTAGATGGGTTAACACTCAAATATGATGATCATTGTATTCTATAAACCTGTGGAAAGTGATCATGGAACACTAATGAATAGCATGGACCTTGGATCAAGAAAGTCATAGCTCCATCCCAGTTTAGCTACCTACTAGCCCAGTAATCTGAGCAAGTTATTTAACCTCTTTGAACCTCCATCTCCTGAGATGTAAAATGGTGATAATGATAGGTTACTACCTAAAGTAGCAGTGAAGATTAATAGAATGGTGGTTGGCACATCTTTCCAGTTTAATAAATATTAGAGAACACTGTTATTAAAGTTGGTGATTACAGAATTAAAACAATATGGAGAATATAAAAATGGATCAGTGAAACAAAATTAAAACTCTCGTAAGAGTGATGTTTATATGAGAATTTATTCCGTGAAGATGATGACTTAACATCTGTGAGTAAAAGATGAACTATTAAACAAAGAATATTAAGTATATAAGTATATATATGCCATTTCTATAAGAAAATATTGCCACACTTTTAGCAGATACAGAATCAAAATCTACAATATATTTAGAAAGTTGAACTACCAAAGAAAAATGGGCAAAGGGTATGAACTGGCAGAAGAGGGAATACTAAGACTAATAACCAAACATAATCATGTTTACCATTATAAGTAAAAAAGGAAGTGGAAATTAAAATAATAAGATGTGTTTTACCCATTCAATTGGCAAAAACTTAAAAGATTTTAAATATCCAGGGTCCGTAAGTTTTAGAAAATGGAAACTTGATATGACAGATTGCTCGTGTGGACTTTCAAAGCACCATGTAAAAATATCTATCAAAATTATAGTGGACAAATTACTTAACAGTTTTACTTATAAGAGTTTCTTCTACAGAATACTAAACGAGATTGTATATAGAATCTTTATTCTGTAAAAAAGTGGAAACAACCTAAATATCCAGGAGAATGCTGAAGGAGATTGTGAAACACTCATGCTATGGACTGCTGAGAAGAATTAAGTAAACATATCAAATGAAATGAAAAATGTCTATCAGTTATTTTTAAGTGTTGATAGCTTCAAAAATCTCTCTAAGCATTTACAAATGCCTAAAAATATACATTAAAAAGTAGTTATCATCCCACAAGGGAGAAGGTTGGAAGATAGAGAAACTTCCAGGGAAGATAACTTTTAATATGTGAATCATTTGTAATTTTTAAGACTATCAGTTATCACTGTTATACTTAAAAATTAAAATGTAAGACAAAAACTATTACTTCTAAGACTGAGACCATAGGCTGAAGGATCATTGCCAATTGCTCACCAAGAAGATGAACTAGAAACTAGACTAGTGACTATTGAATTGTGCTTGGATAGCTGGGGAAAGTGATTCCATTTACAGAGAAAAGAATGTGGAAAGAGAACGGTTAGAAGTTCTGTAAAAAGGCAACTAGGGGAGCCTACTTTCCCTAAATTTCATGTTCCTGTGTAGTAAGACATCCTTTCAAAGAACACATCTAGCTTCTCTACCCCATGCCAATTCTTTCCTAAGGAAGAAGGGTTGAATTAACTGATGGATTGGTTTGGAGTGGAAAGTAGACAGACCTGGATCAGCTCTTTTCCTCATCCTCTGGAAGATCTGGCCATATGCATGTGTTCTGGTCTACTCTTGGTCTTGCCATAAACTTAGTGGTCAAGACTCTGTACTTAATCAGGAAGATGGCCTGTGGTTTTCCAGGACTGCCTTGATTTAGAAGGTTTTTGTGTCTGAGTCTTGGGTTTCAGCAGGAAATATCCTGGTGCCACACACCTAAGCCATGTCCCCCACCCAGGTCTTTATTAATTGTAACAAAGCTGTCATTTTTATTTTTAAGTGCCAGTTTCTTATCCCCATTTCTCCATTGATTTCAAACCCTAAGAGGTTGGAGAGATGTAATTTATTATTGGTACCAAACTCCAGATGCTTCTAGAGAGACATTGTATAGCTCATATCAGAGTTTCATTCCTTTATTCATTTGCTCAATCTGCAAACACTGATCTTAGCTCTGGCAATACAAAAGTATAAAGAACAGGAAACCTACACTGAAGGCACCCACAGTGTATTTGGGAGACAGTTATATTAACCAAATATAGCATTGTTTTCCAGGTATTGTTTTCCAATTGGAAGATCAGAAATAGGTACAGGAGGAGGCGAATTCTGAAGGCTGAAAATAATTACACTACATTGTTGGGGAGGTGATGAGGTTACGGTATGTCAGACAGAGGGAACACTATATGTGAAGGCAGGAACGTTTGAGGGAGCTTGGTGCATTCAGGGACCACTATGAAGTTTGGCATAAGTGAAGTACAATGTGCCTGTTGTGATTGTAGTAGCTGAAGATGAAAAAGGAATCATGCAATATGGTGCATGTTATGATCCTCTGGAATATGATGGAGAAATCATTGAGGAATCTTTAACACTGAAGTAAAATGATTAACTTGACATTTGGAGCACACCACTTTGATGGTATGTGAACGATAATGTCTCTTCATACCTTTAAAGTGTAGACTTCTAATCAATTTCAATGTCAATTCCTATGAAGATGTGGCGATCACAGACGGCTCACTGAAAATGAGTGACAGCTTTCTGAAGAATTTGGGCTGTTCTTAGATATCATGATGGATTCATACTTTGTTCCACCAGCCTCGGAAAAGAATGATTTTTCTAATTTTCATTCTATTAATCTTTACAAGAGCCCCAAAGGCAGGTTGTAATTATTATTTTCTCCATTTTATAGATGAAGAAAAATAGCCATAAAAGCATTAAGGGGTTTTTGCTTTAAGCCATAATACAAATCAAGAACAGAGCCTAAATACGTGTATGTCTTAAAACTGAATAAGGCTATATAATGGTGGGTGATTTTCCTCCATATTAAAAATGCTTCCCATTACGGTACTCATTCT
Organism: Carlito syrichta; assembly: GCF_000164805.1. Lineage (NCBI taxonomy): Eukaryota > Metazoa > Chordata > Mammalia > Primates > Tarsiidae > Carlito > Carlito syrichta. The sequence goes on along the minus strand of NW_007247038.1, from coordinate 169,972 downwards.
ACTTTAGCCAAAACAAGTAATTATGTTTGAAATATAAAATCTATTTTTCTCTAAGTATGAATCTAAATTCAAAGTAAAATGAAATAACTAGTATTGAGCAGGTCTTTTGGCAGAAGAATTAAAATACTACTTACTGCATATTTTAATTATTTTCTAAAATATTCCTAATATTTTCTAAAATTATTCCCTTTGACATAAATAGTTCACTTCAGTGTTCTATAAGGAGATCATGCTGTTTTGTTCATGCCCTGGAACACTGGCTGCCAGGCTAAATATAACAGTACAGTCATTTCAATGAACTGCCTGCATCATGCCATGGCATCTATGTATTATAAGAGTTGTGCTGTACCAACTCTTGTCTGAAAGTCAAGAGATTCATGGACCACAATTTTGTACCTCTTTGCATTACTGGTGTGTATATATATGCTTTCAAAAACAAAACAGAGACATATTTTAGTTCTTTGCTCTCTTCTCTTGACTGTACAACTCTGTTAACTACAGTTAGCTGTCACATTCTGTATATAGAAATATTAGTAATGTTATCTATGTGTTTTAGTAATTACTAAAAATCTTATTCAGGTCAGACATGGTGGCTCACACTTACAATCCCAGCACTTTGGGAGGTTGAGATGGAAGGATTGCTTGAGCTCAGGAGTTTGAAACCAGCCTGGGCAGCATACCAAAATCTCATCTCCACAAAAATAAAAAATAAATTATTCAGGCATGGTGGTACGTGCTTGTAGTCCCAGCTACTTAGGAGGGGGCCTCTAGTCTCAACTACTCAAGAGGATGAGGTGGAAGGATTATTTGAACCCAGGATTATCTGAGCCCAGGATAAGGTGGAAGGATTATCTGAGCCCAGGAGGTCGAGGCTGCTCTGGTAAGCTGGGATTGTGCCACTGCACTCCAGACTGGGTGACAGAGTGAGACCCAATTCAAACAAAAAAAATCATCTTATTCAATAATTACATTATCACTCAATGAAGAAGTGAAGGAAACTTTCTTTCAACTTTACCTATGAAGTACTTTAAGGAAGTTTTTATATATCCCTCCAGAAGCCAGCCCTACTGGTATATTGTGGATAGTTCTGCAGTTGTCATCGTATTTGCAATGTCTCATTAACTTGGATTAAATTATAATTTTTGGCATCTGACCACAGTTTCAGTTCAGAAATTCATCTACTTTATATTTTTATGAAACATGCAATAAACATCTAAGTGTTGAAGTAGTCGCATTATAGAAAATAGCCGATTAAATTAGACAAAAACAAGCTGTTGTAGACTTCTTCGGGGGAAATATTTACCAGAGTGTTCTTATAACTATAAATGTGTGCTTCTCAGGTCTGCAAAAGGCTATGGAGTATTTCATTCTCCCAGGCAGAAGTTAAACAGTTACCTTTCAGTAAAATGCAGACAAAATTTCCACAATGCCCTGATGCTATACTTTTGTTTTCCTTTTATCCACTCTTGATGCCAAGGAATTCTAAAGGGAAAGGATCCTAACCACACACCATGTGTGCTCCCTGCATATGACAAGTGATGACTAGATGACGAAGGCTTTGATTCTGCAAATGTGAGCAAAGAAAGCATCCAGGAATGGGACAGTCTGTGAGATCAAGCTAGGGAAATAAAACAAAAACTGGTACGAATGGTTTCCCAGATATTCCCAATAGCCCTCTATGAGATTCTATTGTGCTTAGTCAACTTGAGTTTGTTTTTCTGTTGGGAAGGATTTTGTTTTGTTTTAGGTTTGGTTCTTTTTCCTGTCTTTGAGCCACTCCACATAGACTGGCTTTGGCTAGAAGACAGATTCTGAAATACTATCATAAACTAGTTCTGGAAGCCACACCAGCCAAGAGTCTAGACCTAGGAGTTTCAGATAAGGGTAATACAAGCAATCATTCCAAAGTTTACTAGATTGTTAGCTCCTTGAAAATTAACACCATATTTTTGCCATAAAATTATACATAAAATGTGTTAAGTACCTCCTACAAGTGCCATAGACTTCACATGAAATCGATGACAACTAATAATTTAAATATCATTAAATAACTTAAGGAAACATACCTCTTTGTATATGTTATTATCGTTTTCTTTGCAATCATCTCCTCATTTATCATCAAAGCACTACCTGGAACGGCATATTCAAAACTTGCTACAAGCAGTTTTCTTTGCTGAATTAATTGTTGGATTCATATATGTCCATATGGCTGCCAGCCATGTTCTATTGAAGTGGTTTGCCTGTAAAATAGAAAAAAAGCATATTTCTATCCCCAAGGGGGAAAAAGGAAAAAATCTTTCAAGGACAAAAAAAAAAAATTAAAGCACAGAGAAGACTATCCTGTTGGCATGTGGGTTGTACCAACCAGAGACGTGTCCTAACACAAGCTCATGTCCACAGGGAGAGAGTCTCAAAATTTCCAGTCCTGTTGTGTGCCCCTTCTTTTTCTTCTTCTTCATTGCACATGGCACCAATCATACTGATAGTATTTCTCGGCATGCAGTGACAAATGCACCAGTGAAACTTCTTTCTAAATCAACTAACAGATCAAGAGAAACCTACATATACTTAGAGTATTTATATAAAGAAAAATAATAACTCGGAGCCAGATATGGAATCTTCTGAGTACTTTTAATGAACGAATCCAAATTGAGGCAGCTAGTTTACCTTGACCATTCATCTACCATGTCCACGGGGCTCCAGAGAGAGGCACCAGGATAGAGGTCCACTTCAAATGGAGGCTTCTCCGAGAGAGAGATGCTCCCATAGATACACACAGATGCATCTACCTCCACCTATAGCTCCATTCATTTGATGTCCCAGATTGTGTGATATTTAACTCTGGAACCTCAACAGCACAGTCCCTGACATACACTAAGTGAATAAAAGTTTGATTAATGAGTAAATGAGTAAATGGCATCAATAAACTGACCATTGACTCAAATAAGGGGGATGGGAAAGCCAGGATCAGATATAAATGCTCAGGTTTATTAAAATTAAAAGTTTGAGTCTGTTAGTGATTGTCTCTTCTTATATTAATATATTTATGGGAAGGTAAACACCTGTAAAACATTAATACGCCTAGATCTCATTGTTTTTCATATGACTGATACTTCTTTTCCTCCCTATAACTCCAGAGTTAGCGCTGATGAGATGATATAGTTTGACCTTGTGTAGAACACTTCAAAATGTGCTATAATTGGAACACTTCTAAATGTATTATGTGGTTAAGGCTGACACCATAATATTGTTTGACTGTGTTGGACCACATTTACTTTCTGTTGATTTTCCTCCTACTATATTATAAAGCAAGCAAAAATTATGAGCACATCACTATAGGCTATCTTTTTTTAAACATCTCAAAATTATTTGCCACTTTTATCAGTATAACTTAATGAACAAATACACCAAATGCCAGATGTGGATAAATGAAAAGAAAGTTTATAACATGGTTTAATGACTATTTATACATGACATTATTTTAATGATTTTGTTTTTCTACCAAAGTAGAGTACAATGTTGTGAGTCATGCCAAAAGGGCACACTGACCCCTCTAATCTCTAACGGATCTGTTATTCACCTAATAAGGATCTGGTGCTAGACATTTGGTGATGCCATGGTATAATTTTAGTGCTGACCACTTGAATGTTCATAGTAAAAGGACAAAAGAGAATGGACAATAGCAACTTAATAATGCAAAAAAATAAAAGGCAGGCAGAGTGACAGCACAAACAGTCATCAATTTCGCATTCAGTTAGGATGCTAAAGTCTTTTCATCATAAATTCTCAAGCAAATATCCTAAGCTCTATGTCCAGACTTCCTATCAATAAAGGAAAATATATTCAAGTATATATAAAATTGAGAAAAGTAACATTTAATTTTTTTCATCATCTACCCAGCATAGCATCAACACTTATCAACAAAACAAATAAGGCAGTTTCTCTCACCCATGCCAGCTCTAGCATGTCTCTCTTTCCTTCCTCTCTTGTTTCTCTAATAAACTTTGTTTTAAAACTTAAAAAAAATCCAAATAATTATATTTTCCTTGTCAACAAAACAGAGAAAAAAATCGATAAGAACATAGATTAGGATAGAGCATAGTTTATCTAATCACAAGTACATAAATTATGCAAGTAGTTATTGAATGTCTATTAGGTTTTACTTTATATTTATATTATTATTGTCATGTATCTTGCCAGGTAATTAATACTTTCAGGATCCTTCTTATACTTGTTAAAAAAAAAAAAAGGCTCTACAATTCCATCCATGAGGATACACATTATATTTACAGTAGTACAGTGTAAATATAAGTAGTAGTAGAGGAGATTCACAATTAAGAAACTATAATATGGAGTGATAAAATGCAATGACATTCTTCTCCTCTCACTGGAAGAGGAAACCAGGGGGTAGAAGAAAGACCTTGGAACTCCTGAAAGAGAAATAACAATTAAACTAGGTCTAAAAGCTGAATAGGAAGGAGCCAATAAAATGTGGGGTGCAGAAGGCATGAGGGAAAGAGAAAGGGATTAGGAAAAATACCTCAGACAAAAGAAGCAGCATCTATGGAGGCCTGGAAGCAAGAACAAAGCACAAAGCTGAGAGAAACAAAGTTCATTATAGGTGGAACACAGAATTGATAGCAGGACAAGAGAGAGAAGACCTGAGATGGATACAGAATGATCATGAGGTCTTCCGAGTCATGCTAAAGACACTGGAATTAACCCCAAGGACACAAAAAAGCTAGAGAAAGGTTATCAACAGGGCTATGTCAAGATCTCATTTGCCTGTTTGAACTATCACCTTGACTGCCCTTTGTCAAAGAGGATATTGGAGAAAGGCCAACTATGGAGATTGGGGAAGGGAAAGATGGGTTAGGAGACACAGACCCATCTACCTAGTAAATGTGAGTGGCCTACTCAAGGACCACAGCAGCAGGGATGGGGTACATCAGGTGGTTGTGACAAGTTTTAGCTGGTGGAACTAGCAGGATTTAGCAATTGATTCTATGAGTGAGTGAGCAAAAGACAAGACACCCAGGATTTTGACATAGGCACCTTGTTTAGATTTAGATGAGGAAGAGGAGAGACATGGGAGGGAAGTAAAGAAGGAGGGAAAAGAGAGGAAAAGGGAGGAGGAGTTAATTCACTAGCTTTTAGAAGTTTAAATCTTGAGATACATGTGAACTGTTTAACCTCAGATGCCCTGAAAATATGTAGACACAAAATTCAGGAGATCAAAATAGAAGTCTGTGATGGGTATACAAATTTAGGATTAATCGTTAAGAATCAGGAATTCTTTTTTTATATCTCTCTCTTTTATTGTAGAGATGTGAGGTACAAGTCAGGAAGTCAGGATTAGATACATAAGTAGTCTACGTGCAGGTGAATTTGGGCTTCCAACTGGTCCTCACTCACCTGGTTTAGGATCAGGTACCCTTTGTGTTGTAACATGCCCTCCCCTCTCATAACTGCCCACAACTGCCAATCCCTCCCTTGTGCTATTGTGATTAATGTTTGGATCCTAGTTGTAAGTGAGAACATGTAGTGTTCGGTTCTTTGTTTCTGTGGTAGATCACTAAATATGATTATCTCCAACACCATCCAATTTGCTGCAAAGTCCATGTTTTATTCCCTATGGCTGTGTAATATTCCATCATGTATACGTACCACATTTTTTTTATCCAGTCCACTTTCAATGGGCAGAAGGATTGGTTCCATGTTTTTGCTACTGTGAATAGTGTGGCAATAAACTTGCATGTACAGGTGTCTTTTTTGTAGAGCAACGTGTGTTTCTCGGGATATATTCCCAGAAGGGGGATTGTTGGATCATACAGAAAGTCAATTTCTAGTTCCTTTAGAAATTGCCACACTGTTTTCCATAGGGGTTGAACTAGTTTGCTCTCCCATCAATAGTGTAAAAGCATTCCCTTATCTTCACACAAGTGCCAGCCAGCATCTGTTGTTTTTTGAGTTATTAGTGATGGTCATCTTTACTGGAGTTAGGTGGTATCTCAGTGTGGTTTTTATCTGCACTTCTCTGATGAAGAATCAGACATTCTTAACCTGAAGCTCATGATGAGTTTCAAAGATTCCAGGGTCACCTGAAATTATACGCAAAATGCTGTGCATATTTTATTTTTTGTCTTGTTTCTTAAGGTAAAACATTGATTTCAAGCTTTATTATTTTCTTTTTTATTGATACATAATATTTTGCATCTTAATGGGTTCATTTGATATTTTGTTACATGCATAGGATATTGAATGATCAAAAAGCAAAAAGAAAGGAATTGGTAGTAGTGGTAAACTGCCAGGTGAGGGGGATCACACTTCTCAAACCAGGTGAAGTAGGGACCAAAGTGAGACTCAGACTTTACCTGTACAATGACCATTTGTATACCTAACCCTGAATTGCACTCATTTTAAAATTAAAATTAATTTTTTTTGAAAATTTAAAAGCTTTATTATTTTTAATGTGAATATTAAATGTTATAAATTTCCCTCTAAGCACTATCTTGGCTGCATTTTGCAAATTTTGATATATTTTTATTGTCATTCAATTTTTTTTATTTTAAAATTATGGGGTACAATTCGGGGTTAGGCATACAAATATTCAGTGTGCAAGTACCCTTGTTGATGATGTGTGCCCCCATCCCCAGGCAGATATCAACTACTGTTAATCCCACCTCCCTGACTCCCCTCCCCCCAGTTTCCCGCTACTGTCAATCCAATCTTTTTCTTACATTACGATAGTTGTTCAAGGTCCACTTATGAGTGAGAACATGTGATACTCAGATCTTTGTTTCTGTGACAGGTCACTCAGTATTATAAACTCTAATTCCATCCAGATTGCTGCGAAGTTCATGATTTTGTTCTTTTTTATGGCTGTGTAATATTTCATTGTGTATATGTACCTCATTTTTTTAATCCAGCCCTCTTTTGATGGGCAGCACGGTGGGTTCCATGTTCTTGCTATTGTGAATAATACTGCGATAAACGTACGTGTGCAGTTATCTCTTTTATAGAGTGATTTGAGTTCTTCAGGGTATATTCCCAGTAGGGGGGTTGCGGGGTCATAAGGAAAGTCGATTTTTGGAACTTTTAGAAATCGCCACACTTATTTCCACAGAGGCTGTACTAGATTACACTCCCACCAACCGTGTAGAAATGTTCCCTTTTCGCCACCTCCTCTCTAGCATCTGTTATTTTTTCAGTTAGTGATGTTGGCCATTCTGACTGGAGTTAGGTGGTATCTCAGTGTAGTTTTAATTTGCATCTCCTTGATGACTAGTGAGGCTGAAAATTTTTTCATGTGTCTGTTGGTTGCTCGTATGTCTTCTTTTGAGAAATGTCTATTCATATCTTTTGTCCACTTTATTATGGGGTTGTTTGTTTTTTTCTTTTCAGCACGTTTGAGTTCCTTATAGATCCTTGATGTTAGACCTTTGTCAGACATGGAGTTGGCAAATATTTTTTCCCAGTCTATGGGCTGTCTCCCTGCTCTCTTGATACTTTCTTTGGCTTTGCAGAAGCTTGTCAGTTTAATGAGGTTCCACTTGTCTATCTTATCTCTTATGGCATGGGCACTTTGTATCTTAGCTGCATCTTGCAAATTTTGATATGTTTTTATTGTCATTCAATTTTTAAAAACTCTGATTTCCTTTGAGATTTTTTCTTTGACTTTGTGAATTATTTAGAAATATGTTGTTTAATTTTAACATACTGTTAATATGCTAAAATGTTATTTATTTGGATATTTTCCAGATATTTTTCTGTAATTGATTTCTAATTTAATTCTGTTATGCTTATAGACGCTCTGTGATTTCAGTATTTTAAAGTTTATTGAAACTTGCTTTATGATCAGTATATAACTAACTACATGAATGTTCTTTGTGCACTTGAAAGGGATGTGTATCCTGTCATTGCTAGGTGTAGTCTTCTATAAATGTAAAATAAGTCAAGTTGGTTGTGGTGATGTTCAAGTCTTCTAAATCCTTGCTGATTGTCTTTCTACTTGTTTTATCAATTACTGAGATGTGTTAAAATCTCTAATTATAATTGTTGAATTTGTCTATTTTTGTTTTCAGTTCTGCAAGTTTTTGCTTCCTAGATCATAAATCTTTGGTTTTAAGTGAATATATATTAGGTTTGTTTGCCTTCCAGATGAGTTGACTTACGATTATGAAAAGTCTCCCTTTATCTCTGGCAACATTACTTGCCTGAAGGCCACTTTGTCTAATACTATTATAGACAATCCAGCTCTCTTTTAGCTAGTATTTTCAAGATACAACTTTTACTTCCGAGCCATTCATTTTTATATTTAGTTCTTTTCTTCTAGGTAGCATACATTAAGGTCTTGACATTTTTTTTTTTTTTTTGGTTTTGTTTTGTTTTGTTTTGTTTTTGAGTTGGAGTCTCACTCTGTCACCCAGACTGGAGTGAAGTGGCCACTCCCTGCCACGGCAACCTCGACCTGCTGGGCTCCAGAGATCCTTCCGCTTCAGCCTTCCAAGTAGCAGAACTACAGGCACGCACTACCATGCCCAGCTAATTTTTTGATTTATTGTAGAGATGAGGTCTCGCCAAGTTGCCCAGGCGGGTCTCGAGCGGGGCTCAGGCAATTCACTCACTTCAGCCTCCCAAGGTGCAGGATTACAGGCTGAGCCACCGAGCCTGACTGGTCTTGACATTTTAAATCAATAATTAGATTGTTCACATTTAATTTTATTACCAATATGGCAAAATTTTAGTCTATCATCTTGTTCGTTGTTTTGTATTTTTCCAATTCAGTCTTTGTTTTTTTTTTCTTTTTTCCTTTTGTTTGAAATTTGTTAGTGTCCTATTTTGTCCACTCTATTACCTAATAAATCTTTTTTTTCCATTTTTATTTTAGATTCAAGGAGTACACCTGCATGTCTGTCACATGGACATCTTGTGTAGTGGTAAGGACTGGATCTCAAGTGACCAACTCCTCAGATAGTGAACATTGTACCCAACAGATAATTTCTGACCCTAAACACCTTTTCACTTCCCCCTTTACTGATGTGTCCACTGTCTATTATCTCTGCTTTTGTGGCCATCTAGCTCCCTCCATATAAATGAGAATATACGGTGTTTGGTTTTCTGTTTCTGATTCAGTTCACTTCAGATGATGATCTCAAGCTCCATGCATGTTGCCATAAAAAAGGAATGAGATCAAATCCTTTGTAGCAACATGAATCTTCTTTTTTTAGTGATTGCGCTAGCATTTACAATGTGCATCCTAACTAATCACAGTCTATCTTCAAATAATATTATACCACTTTAAGTATAGTATGAGAACATTAAACACTATCGTTTCATCTGTCTCTTCTATCCTTTGTGTTACCACTGTCACTCATTTTACTGATACATTTGTTATAAATTCCATATCATTGTTAATGTTGCAACTGTCACTTTCAAAATTTTTAAATGAAAAAAATATATTATTCCTATTTACCCACCTACCATTTTCGGTACTCTTAATTTTTTTAAGTGGGTCTAAGTTTTCATCTGATATCATTTTTCTACAACATGAAGATTTCTCTTAAAATTTCTGATGGTGCAGATCTCCTTGTGAAAAATTTTATTGATTTTTGTTTAATTAAAATATATTTATTTTGTTTCATTTTCAAGGGATACTGTCACTAAATATATTTTCAGGTTGACAAGGGTTTGGTGATTATTTTTGTTTTTCCCCTTGTATCCTTTCAAAGATGGTTTGCACTGTTTCTGACAAGAAGTCAATAGTGATTGTTATCTTTATTCCTTTTTATTTACTGTGTCTTTCCCCATGTCTGCCTGCTTCTAAGACTTTCTCATTAATCATGTCTTCAGTAATTGACTATGATGTGCCTTGGTATGAACTATTCTGTGTTTATCCTTCTTAACTTTGTGGATTTAGCAGTTTCATCTAATTTGGATGAGTTTTAGGCATTATTCTTCAAATATTTGTTCTTTGCCTCCTTTTCTGGTACTCCAGTCTCACTGTATTAGAACACTTTATATTTTCCCATGAGTCATGGATGGTCTAGTCATTTTTTTCTCAGTCTTTTTTTTTCTCTCTTTGCATTTTTGAATAGTTTTTATAATTCTGGCTTCAAGTCCACTGATCTTTTTATCTGCATCTTTAATTGGCTATTAAGCCTATCTATAGTATTTTTAATTTTAGATCTTGTATTTTCCAGTTCTAGAAATTCCTGTTGGTTCTTTTTTATAGTTTCCTTTTCTTTATTGTATTCATGTTTTACTTTAAAGACTTGAGCATATTTATAATAGCTTTACTAAAATTCTTATCTTCTACTTTTATTGTTTCTCTCATTTCTGGTTGTTTCTGTTGACTTCTTTCCCTGGTTATAGGTCTTGTTTTCCTTTTTCTTGTTATGTCTCATAATATTTTTATTGAAAATGAACATTATAAATCCTACATTGTTGAATATGGTGATTAATTTTATGTATCAACCTGGTTGGACCACAGGGTACCCAGATATTTGGTCAGACATGATTCTGAGTATTTCTGTTAAGAATATTTTTGGATGGGAGTAACATTTAAGTTGGTAGACTGAGTAAAGCAGATTGCCCTCTATAATGTGAGTCGGCTTCATCCAATCAGTTAAAGCCTTGAATAGCACAAAAGACTGACCCTCTCCCAAGGAAGACATCATTTTCCTGCCTTACAGTCTTTGAACTGGAGCATAGGCTCTTCGTGGTTCCACAGCAGCCTGCTGGCCTTTAGACTCAAACTGGAACATGAGTTCTGAAGATTTTGGATTTCTCAGTCTCCATAATTGCATGAACCAATTCCTTATAATAAATCTCTTCATATATGTGTGTCTATGTACACACACACACACACACACACACACACACCTCCTATTGACTCTGTTTATTTAGAGGACACCAATATATTGCATCTGGATTTTGGTGTCTTCCTTTAAAGAGTGTTGCATTTTTGTTTTGGGGGGTAGTTACATTCCTTGAGCTTCTGTTTGATCTTGCTGAGAATGATTTTTAAGATTTGCTTCAGAAAAACAAACACTGCATGTTCTCACTTATATGCAGAAGCTAAACACTAGTGCACACAGACATAAAGATGGGAACTACAGAAGCTGGGGACTCCTAAACAAAAGGGAGAGCAAAGGTCAAAAAATTACCCATTGGTTACCATATATACCATTTTGACAATGAACTTATTGGATGCCCAAACCTCAATGTCATGCAATAGATCCATGAAACAATCCTGCACATGAATCCTTTGAGATTAAAAATTTCAAAAAAATTTTTTTAATTGTTTAGGATGGGCTTAGAGTAGATCTTACTTTAGGTTTAGATATATGTGTGGCCTTTCTCAAATGAATGCCTGGGGTGTTCAACAGGGCCTGTACATCCTACCTCACTGAAAATCAAACTTCTCCCAGCTGAATGTGAGCTCTGAAAATGGTTTCACTTGAAGTCCCCAGTATTTACTCTGACTGGCCTTGTGGAGTTTCACACTATGAAAGCACAGTTTAGCATTTGGATGAAAACTCAAGAGATTGCTGGGAAGATCCCTAGGAATGTTTGGTTGTTTTCCTCTGCTTAGCTCCTTCACCTCTACCCCACAAATTCCAGGCACCTCTCCATGTTTCCAAATACTGGTATCCCTCTCTTCCCTGCAGCAAGATCACTCTGCTCTGCCTCAGTCTCCCCTCCTTGCACTGAGGTCCAGAAAGTGCCTCCACACAGATAGCAGGTCAATCATAGGACTCACAATATTTGCTTCTTTCTTTCAGAAATCACAGCCCTGTGTTGTGTTCTCTAGTGTCCAATGTCTGAAGAGTTGTATATATTTTATCCAGTTTTTTTAAAGCTATTTATGGAGAAGGGCAAGTTTGACTCCAATCACTTTATCTTGGTCAGAATGGCTAACTGATTTTTTTTTTTTTTTTTTTTTTAGTAATCTGTGTTGGGACTTTAGAGGGTATCTCGTTGGATACTTAACTGTGAAATGAGACAAAGACATTGTCACATAGCTTCCAAAATAGTACCTTTATCCTTTATGAAGTTTTATTAGAGAAAGCTTGCAAACAACCTTCATAATACTGAACTCTATCTGCCTTTGGTAGGTTTATGACCCAGAGATGTAAAGGAGAAGGTTTTCTACGGAAATCCCACTCCCTAAAGGAAAGCAGAAAGGAGATCACTGGCCTTCTCCTTCCTATCTCACCGATGAGAGGTCACTGCGACTCCCGCAGGGACAGAGAAGGTGAGAGAAGTCAGGAGGGTGATGCTTCCATTTGGAGGAAACCTCAGGAGGAGAAGAATACATATCACCTCCTAGAAGCCTGTGTCCTTTGTAAATTTTTTTCTAACTTCCCTGTCTTGCCCCTACCCTCTGTCTTACATATATTATCCTGTTTCTCCATTTTTGAAACTTTTCAACCCAAAATTATGTTATAAATACGTCAAAGTGTTTTTAAAGTTAGAAAAACAGGAAGATAGTATACTAGTTCCCTATGTTGTCATATGATAGTCACTCATATTCAAGAGCAGTCAATATCCTTCTATAGATCCCTTTTAGGGACAGCTACCTTTGGGCAACTATACGCCAGTAAGCTGAAAATCAGGCGAGCTTGCGAATCATAACTACAAATTCTTTGTTTTTGCAGCTCTACTTTCGGTAACGGCCGCCACTGGCCCTCAGGACATAAGGATTAATAAAAGGTCAAGGTATCAGTGAGTGACATGGCTTTTTGACATGAATGTGCAGATGTTAATTAAAATATATTACCCAACATGACATCTTCAACTCATAGGAAAGGTCACGTTTGTGTCAACTGTACGATAGCCTCTTTCAAGCATTTATTCATGCTCAAATATCTATTAGAGTCTTGGCATTAATCCAAATACCAACAACAGTGTTTTGATCACGGTGTATAGACGCATACTTTTGAAAATTTTTATAATAAGGATGATAAGGGAAGAAAATGGGAAATTATCTGCGGTTGGGAAAAGTCAAAAAAAAAAGCATCCCAGTGAAACAAAGTCTGCCATGGCCATGAAGCAACATAAATAAGAAACAGTGGCTACAGGGCCATTTTCTGGGGATGACAGAAACCAGCCACTGTAGCCAGACAAATCCAGGCACTGTGGAATCCGCCAATGCCTGCAATGCGGCATAGAGTGGTTCCTGCCAAGCAAGACGTATGTGAACGCGGCGCAGGTTGACTTTTGCAAGCTTCAGTGCAGAAATATAATTTGGGATGAAGAACACCACATGGGTAGTTCTGTGATGTAAATGACACGTGAGGGAAATAAGGGGAACATGACTGAATATTTGACACTGTTGGAACTCAAGCTTTGAAAGGCTGAATCAAGGCAGGTTCATCTTCCAGGAACCTTCCAAGTTTTGTTTTCCTCCAAGCTGGAGTCACCTAAGGGATTCCCACAAGCCAATGTGATTAAGAAGTAAAGTGTCACTCTGGTTTGTTTTGTTTGTTTCTGTGTTTGTTTGTTTCTGGGGACAGGGATGAGATTGCACACCACTGCTCCCTGAGCTACAACCTGAAGGGGTTGTAGTCGTTATAAGGCAAAGTGTTTCTTTTCAGCAGCGTCGGTAGTTGTTTTTTTTTTTTTAGCTAATTATCATAAAGGTTTCTTTCTTTAGTCTAGGCTGCCCTGCATTTTAAACAAACTTCACTACCTACATTTGAGAGGACGTCGCTTAGCCCTTTTACTTAGAAGTCCCCAGCCAAACTTCAGATTCCCAAGCTAACTTTGAAGGGAGATTTATGTGTCTTGAGTACAACTTAATATACAGCAACCTCAGGAGGAGATTGTAAACAGAGACAAGACAGGGGTCAATCAAGTATTTCCCTCTGACAACAGCTAAAGCATATACATGTGTGTCCTGAAAGACTCGACATTAGTAATAAACCCTATTTGAGTACAGTCCACCAAACCTACCTCTAAGGTCTCCAGCTACCAACACACACACACACTTTATGAGTGTATAACTCTTCCTCAGCCTCAGGCACTAAAACATTCAGAAATCATATCAATGGTATAGTTCAAATTCTTTTTTTTTTTTAATTTTTTTATTTCGTTTGAGAAGTATACTCTAAAATATCAGGGTTACCTGCCATACAACTTCTTAAAATGGATAGGTATTAAAGCTAAGAGATAAGCTAGGACAGATATTTTGCTTTCTGTTTAATTAAAAATAATGCTTTCATCAGATTATTTTCACCAAAATTGATAGAAATAGCTTAGAACTAATTAGGAAAAAGTGAAGCCTACACTTAATGTGCTCACATTCCACTTTGAGAAGTCCTCTAGCACAGTAAGTTCTTTGGTTTACCTACAACTTTTGGATGACATACTTCCTTTTCAATTTCATTAGGAAATTCCATACGGAAAGAGGCTTATGCTTTCTCTTTCTCTCTCTCTCTCTCTCTCTCTCTCTCTGTGTGTGTGTGTGTGTGTGTGTGTGTATGTGTGTTAAAAACAAAAGTAAAATCAGGTCTCCTTAGTCAAAATGAAATGAAGTATTATGGCAACTATCCAGGTCATTCAGGGAAAACTGGTGTGTAGAGGTGATTTGAGAAAAGTTGTTTTCTTTTTGCTTGAATTACATACAGGTTTGCTTCAATTACTTTACCACTTTGGCATATTATTTTCTTCTGAGTCATTGTACAGTTATTCTAAGGCCAGAAATATCCAATTTTGAAAAATATGCTTATGTCCTTTTACATGCCATTTTATAAACTTTAAAAAATCTTAACCAGTTAAATGCTCGAAACACACATACACAGATATGTATATTTTATCATAGAAGTTTGAGCTTTTCTCTACAGATCCCTATTCACCCTCATCCTTATCCAGCACAAATTTTAATTTGTTTTTCACAGTACTTCTTCACATGGATCCTACTCTGTAATTAAAGAAAAGCATTTTGCCGGGCTCGGTGGCTCAGCCTGTAATCCCGCGCCTTTGGGAGGCTGAGGTGAGTGGATTGCCTGAGCCCACGGGTTCGAGACCCGCCTGGGCAGCGAGACCTCATCTCTACAATAAATCAAAAAATCAGCCGGGCGTGGTAGCGCGTGCCTGTAATTCCGGCTACTCGGAAGACTGAGGTGGAAGATCGCCAGAGCCCAGCAAGTCGAGGCTGCGGTGGCCGGGGTCGGCCACTGCACTCCAGTCTGGGCGACAGAGTGAGACTCCAACTCAAAAAAAAAAAAGAAAAGAAAAAGAAAAGCATTTTTACTCCATCTGAATTCCTACCTGAGAACTGGAGGCTCTTCCTACTACAAAAATCCCCAAATTAAAGTTGAGAGTTTACAGAACAGAAATTTCTGTCCTAAGGAATCTTATGGCATTATAATACTCTGTCAGATTAGAATTTACATAGCAAGAAAACACACACACACACACACACACACACACACACAATTAATTGATTCAACATATTTACTCGGTCCTTTACTATTTAGCTTTTCTATAATGCCGAGAGCTCAAAATCATTTAATTCAATGCTGCTGACTGCCAACGAGTTCCATATTTCATTTCCTTCATAGAGTGTATGGCACGACTGCAATATAATCAAGTGTGTCACTAAATAGCAGTAGGACCCCTAGCACAATATCGGGTTGAAAAAAGAAAAGAGAACCTTTCGTATATGACTCACAAAATTCTTTCACTTATAAAAAATTATTTGTTTCTAAACCACAAATGCCTAATAATAGCAAATAGGAAAAGAAATTTTACAGTATGCTTTTATAAGGGAAACAGAAGTGTCCAAGAATGTTATCTCCCTACTAAATATTCATAATTTTTTAAACTCTAAATATAAAAAGCAATATGTGGATATTAATTTTTTAAAAACTTTAGAAACTGTAAAAGAGGATTCACAAATCACTTTTTGCCAGGCACAGTGGCTCATGCTTATAATCCTAGTGCTTTGGGAGACCTAGGCAGGAGGATTGCTCAAGGCCAGGAGTTCAAGACCAACCTGGGCAACCTAGCAAGGCCTTGTCTCTACAAAAAATTTTAAAAGTTAACTGGGCGTGGTGGTGCATGCCTGTGGTTACAGCTACTCAGGAGGTTAAGGTAGGAGGATGGCTTGAACCCAGGAGTTCAAGGCTGAGTGAACTCCTCTCTGCATGTCTCTGCACTTTAGCCTGTGTGACAGAGCAAGATCCTGTGTCAAATGAATAAATAAATAAATATTATCTCTGTTTCATTATCCAGAGAAAACCTTCGTAGATATTTTGGTAGGAGTCTTTTCAGGGTCTTTTCTAGGTATATAAGTGCATATATACATATGTGCATACACGCATAATTGATGTCATAATGTGTGATTTTTTTCTATAATCTGATTTTTCCTTCGAGTAAACAATAAGCATGCATCCATATCATGAAGTGTTCTTCAAAAGTACATAAAGAATTACATCACATAAGTATACTATACTTTATTTAACCAATTTCCTACCATGTATTCATACACTGTTTCTAATTTTTCACCTTTACAAATATTGCTGCCATCAATATTTTAGTTTTTAGCTTTGTTTTGTTAGGATAAATCCTAAAATATAAATATGTTACTGTCCTTCCTCTTGATTGTCTTATTCTGATTTACTTGCCTTTGGAGCATTCATTACCATCTGATTGTGTGTGTGTGTGTGTGTGTGTGTGTGTGATACAGACTCCACAAAGAATTACTCTAAAAAAAAGAATATGAATATTTTAAAGTTTTTGAAAGACTGCCAAATTTCAGTTGAGAAAACTTGTTCTAATTTGCATTCTCACCAATATTTTATGGAAGTGAACATTATGCTCATCTTTTAAAATCATTACCACACCAAAATATTAAAATTGCCTTCCATTTTAATTGTTTCCTTGATTACTACTGAAGTTCCGTATATATTCATACTGTACTTCCTTTGCAACTGACCCGTTTATATCCTTTTCCTGTTTCCACTGGGGTAAAGAGCCTTTATAAAGTAAATTGCATTTTAATGTTTCCTACAATATGACACCAAAGCACCATTCAAGAGATCTTAACTCCACAGTCTAAAGAGAGAAATAATGGGTCTCCTACTGGCATTTATACTATTGTCTTGTAATACTCCCATGAATGGCGTTTTCTCATGACCATCATGCTAGTCATCTTGGTGATATTCTGCAACCCTGTATACTATGCTACATTATTTCTAACGTTAAGATAGCTCTATGTCATATCATGCTATTGTCTGTGAGCCACCATGTTTTATTTTTTGTGGGGTTTTAATTTGGTAGATATATTTGAAAAGTAATCATTGTAAAGGACTTCTGAGATTCTAAATGAGCTACAGGGGAGTTAACATAATCAAATTCCAGCTATTTTCTCTGGATTGTAATAGACACACTACCTGAAAACAAGATGAAGGAGCAGGCAATGGGCTATTCACCTGTCTCTACTCTGCATATACAAGCCCATCTACACCCAACTTCTGGGCTCAGTCATAGGCTTCCTTGTTTTCTTTCTACGCTCATTCCCAATAAGACATCAAGTCCTATGGCTTTACATACAACCTATATACTAATGGTTTCCTAATTTGTATCTCTAGCTTCAGTCTTTCCCCTAAACACCAGACTCAGATAGCCAACTGCTTATCCAGAATCTTCACTTGGATGTCTAACAGGCATCTCAAACTTAAAAGGCACAAAATAGAGCTTCTGATTTCTCAACCCTGTCCTGATCTGCTCCATCCAGTCTCAGTAAACGGTCCCATTATCCAGTTGATCAGGCCAAAGACAGAGGAGACATCTTGGTATATCCCTTTCCCTCACATCCCATTCCCCCATTTATCCACAAATCCTTTTGGCTCTAACTTCAGAATATTCCCAGATCTCATCACCCTCTACCACTGACACAGTTGTCTTAGCCAAATTCACCATCAGCTCTTGCCTGGAGGCTCCTGATTTCCTTGGTTCTAGTGTTGCACCTCCTAAAATGCTACTGTTCATGTAATAGCAGAGTGATATACTTAGACATGAATCAGACCACATCACTGCCCTTTGCTTAACCTTCCAAAAGTTTCCCAACACACTCAGAGTGAAAAGCAGACTGCCTTCTCCAAGGCCCCAGGTCATGTGGTTCCTCTCCAACTCCATCTCCTACCACGACCCCTTGCTGTCTGCAGTCACACAGATCTCCTGGTGACTCCTTGGATACACAAAGATCATCCCATTTCCGGTGTCTGTTCACTTCTGTTCTCTAGCCTAGAACTTGGCATGGGCTTCCCCTAGGTCTCCGCTCTAATGCCATCTCATGAGAGAGTCCTTTCCTGACAGCACTGTCTGATATTCCTGTTCTTCCCCTTGATTCCTTTATTCTGATTTGCTTGTCTTTGGAGCATTCATTACCATCTGACTATATGCACGGGTGCGCGCACGTGTCTGTGTGTGTGTGTGTGTGTGTGTGTGTGTGTGTGTGTGTGTGTGTGTGTGATGTAGACCCCATAAAGGCAGGAACTTCTCTGTTCTATTCACCCATATCTCCACTCATAGAGCAATAGTACACACTTAATAAAAATGCATTCTCCCCTTGACTCCCACTGATCTTGAAACCTATTATAGATCCATATTGACCTATATTGAGACTGTATTATTTTCCACATTGTTTTCATTATATTATATTCCATCTTTTTTCTCAGTTTCTTCCCAAAGATTTCACCGCAAGATTTGTCAAAATAAATGCTAGTTATTAGAATGAAAAGGGAGACCGAATGATCATACAGCTCATCCCTCTGGCTTCAGCTGGGTAATATGTTATTAAATTCTTCCTACAGGACAATTTCTTCACAGAGGAATCCTAATAGCTTGCAGATAATTTTCATCTGTATTTGAGCTCACAAATGACTATTATTCAGTGATAAAAAGAATTGGGAATATATACTTGTTACTGCTTCTTAACTGAGTGTGTTATGTCATACTGTTTCACTGCAAGACAATCTTGAACTATTTTTATATTGCAACAGTACTATAATATTACAAGGATGTACACTTGTTCCAAACCATCAAGAGAGAAAATCATTAATTTGTTTGCTCCATTTGTTATAGCTAATTCCAGAGGATAATATTTTTAAATTATTACAAGCACTTCAGGAGTTTTTTTTCTTTTTTCTTTTACTCTTTTCTGAATTCTTATGACTAATATCTATATAGAACTCTTACTAGCAAACTAAACTCTGAATTGTTTGAAACAAGCATAGTTTCTATTCAGATAAGATTTAACGGGAAGGCAGCATCCTTTTCTCCACATTCTATGGAAGACTCTGCCAAGGAAGAGTCAGGAACAGACATTAGCATAAGATATGACCACCTCCTACCACTGTCACATCTGTCTTAGCCAAATCCACCATCAGCTCTTGCCTGGAGGCTCCTGATTTCCTTGGTTCTAATGTTGCACTCCTAAAATGTTACTCTTCGTATGATGGTAGAGTGATCTACTTAGACATGAAACAAATCCTATCACTGCCCTTTGCTCAACCTCCCAAAAGTTTCCCAAAACACGCAGAATGAAATGCAGACTGCCTTCTCCAAAGTAAAACCAACTATCAACAACAATGAGCACCAGATCATTGGAACTGGTTCTTCATCAACAGGTAGTTCAAGAAGCCATACCTGAATTCTGCATTCCCATGCTCACCTGCATTAATCCCAATAGCCAAGATATGGAAATAACCTAAATGTCCAACTATGGACGATGGGGAAAAAAATGCATGTGGTTAGTCAGTTTTCCCAGCAACGTTTCCAAACAAAAGAAGAAAGAGAGAGAGAAAAGAAAGAAAATGTTATATACATATAACGAAATACTACTAAACCATAATTAAACATAAAATTCTGTCATTTGCAACAACATAGATGAACCTGGAAGTCATTATATTAGTGAAATAAGACAGACAAAGAAAGACAAATATCACAGCTTCTCACTTATGGATGGAAACCAAAAAAAAAAATGTAAAGTCAGGCCAGGCTCGGTGGCTCAGTTGTAATCCCGGCACTTTGGGATCCCAAGACGAGTGAATTGCCTGAGCCCGCGGGTTTGAGACCAGCCCAGACAACTTGGCAAGACCTTGTCTCTACAATAAATCAAAAATTAGCCGGGCACAGTAGCGCGCACCTATAGTTCTAGCTACTTGGAAGGCTGAGGCAGAAGGATCACTGGAGCTCAGCAAGTCGACGCTGGGGTGCCACTGCACTCCAGCCTGGATGACAGAGTAAGACTCCAACTCAAAAAAAAAAAATGCAAAGTCACAGAAGCAGAGAGTAGAATGGTGGTTACTGGGGGTGTGGGGGAAAGGAAAGGATTCAGAGATGTTGATTAAAGGACACAAAAGTTCAGTTACACAGGAGGAATAAGTTGAAGAGATCAATTGTGCAACCTGGTGATGATAGTTAATAACAATGTATTGTATACTGACAGAGTAGACTTCAAGTGTTCTCACCAGCAAAAAACATGATAAATATATGAGGTGATGCATACATTAATTGGGTCAATTTAGCCATTCCACAGTGTATGCATATATCAAAACATCATGTTCTACACCGTAAATATATAAAATTTTGTCAATTTTTTAAAATAATTTTTTTCAAAGAAAGAGACCATAAGGAGAATTTAATCTTATCTATGATATGAATGTCTTGAGACACAGAAAAGAAAATTTGAGTCATTTGAAGATTTAACATTTTATTTTGAATCATAGAGACTTAAATGCATTCCTTTTTTGTTTGCTTGGTTTTTTGCTTTTGTTTTTATTTTAAAGATGTGGGGTACAATTCAGGATTAGGCAGACAAGTGGTCTTTGTGCAGGAAAAATTTGGGCCTCCCTTTGGTCCCCACTTCACCTGGTTTGAGATCAGGTACCCTTTATGATGTTCTGTGTCCCCCTTTCCCTCCCCTGGCAGAATTCTGCTACTGCCAATTCCTTTCTTATAGTATTATGATAAACATGCAGAGTCCACATATGGGTGAGCACATGGGGTACTTAGTTTTTTTGTTTCTGTGATAGCTCACTGAATATGTAGACTCTAAACCCATGCAAGTTGGGGCAAAGTTCATAATTTTGTCCTTCTTTATGGCTGCATAATATTCCATTGTGTATATGTACCACAATTTTAAAATCTCTCCCCAGTCACATTGTCTGTCTGTTCTCTGAAAACAGAAACATTTGAAGCTACAACATAATTTAAATGCCTGGCTGCAGTGCCTCTATCAATCTACTTTGGTTCTTTAATATTTGAATTCTTCATGGAAATGTGAGTGAGAAAGCTTTTGTTCCATGGCACTTGACTGGTCTGAGTTTTTGTCTGACTGGCCCAAAGCTTTTGTCCCGCTGTGTTTCACTATACCCCACACTCCCAGTCCTCTAGTCTCACCCTGGAAAGGCATGTTCCTGCTCATCTTAGCATTACAGTTTCATGAAGCACATCTGGAGTTTTGTCGTTGTTGCTGTTTTCTGCAAGTCATCTACTTGCTCAAGAGAGGTAAGACACTTAAGCAGCCACTGTGTCTGGTGGTTCTATGCCAGTTCAGTGGTGAGGGCAGTGGATGTTGCCACCCTCTGAAAACAGAGGCTCTCCCCCAGTCTAACCAACATACCACAACTTTCTCACACATGCACAGCAGTTAGCTGGTTCCTATTTACCACGTAACCCCTTCTTCTGGGGCTTGAAATATCTGCCTGCAAGTCTAAGAAGTCATGAACCTTCCTTATCATCTCAGGAAAACTCACTGGAATGTGGACCCTGCATTATTTGCAGCAGCTGGTCTGATTTTCCTTTGTTAGAAAATAACCTAGTTCTAAAATAAAGGCCATAAAGTGAGGGTACCTGCTTAGTGATTTTTAAAGCTTCCCTTTCTCCAAATGCATAGTTTCCTTTCACCATGATTTTTACAAATATGGGTACCTGGGTGCTCTGAAATCAGAAATACTTCGTTTTTCATGGATATTGTTGAATTTCAATTCTGTACTAAAATTACCGAGAAGGTAGAATTTTCTTCTACAGCCTTATGCTTCAAGTCATTGCAACAGGGAATAAAGCAACTTTCATCTTCATGGAAGATTCACTGACAGCCTGCAGCAGAGACATTTCATTAAAAGCAAGGAAAATGAAAGGTTGCATGAAAAGGATACCTCTCTGCTCTCCTCAGAGGCCAAAGGTGAGGTTAGTTTTGAGGACATTCCTAAAATTAGTCTCAATGTTTAATAATTCTACACTTTCACCTCTTTCCTCCCAAAACTCTAGTTACATGGAATCTAGATAGGTTGGAATCCCCCTGAGATGACCCAACATCTCTTCCTGAGGCACACTGGGGCATACAGACCCTCAGGTCACATGACACAGAGCCTGTGGATATGTAACCCAACATGTAGCATCTTTCGAGACTCATCCATTTTACTTGAAGCTTGGGGAAATATGTAATTTCTATTTGAAAGTATCTTGAAATATTCTTTTTTTTTTTTTTTTGATTTATTGTAGAGATGAGTTCTCGCCAAGTTGCCCAGGCGGGTCTCGAACCCACAGGCTCAGGCAATCCACTCACCTTAGCCTCCCAACGTGCGGGATTATAGACTAAGCCACCGAGCCCGGCTGAAATATTTTTATATTACAGCAGAAGGAATGTTTTATGAATAGAGTGCAGGATTCATTTGAATATTTAACATAAACCACTGGCCTTCAAGCACATCGCAATCTTGCAATTTCAAAATCTGCAATCCAATTAATTTTTTCTCTGGGAAGATTTTTCATTTTCTTTATCTCCACCCACAGCAACTCCAGTTTCTACTCAAGTATCTAGAACATTCTATGCTCAGCATGACAAGTATGAGGTATCACAAGGCTGAAAGTAGAAACAGGGGCAGCTCAATGAGTTTGGTCTGCAAGAGTTAAAGTCTTGAGAGAAGAAAAAGGACAAGGATTTCCTTTTCCATTTAAGAAAATGGTGTTCCTTCCCCAAATCATATTTCTTTTAAGTTTGGTTTAATGGGAGAAAAGATATATCATCTCTGAGACAGCAGGGACATGGTCATGTGGATGGGAACCGGAATTCTCTTAGCAACAACCTGAAACCTGTGCTGAGACTAGAATGCCCCCACCTCCACTGCCTCAGCACTAAGTAAGCCCCCAGAGCTCAGATGCAACTCTGGGGAAGAGAGGAATCCCAAGTTACTCAATGTCCCTCAATTTGATGGAAAAATCAGCAACTAGCAAAAGAAGTTTGTGTCAGAGGAAAATAAAGTTACTTTCCTTGCCTACCTGGGTGTGAAGACTGATATTAACACCAATATGTGCCAGACATGGTGGCTCATGCCTATAATCCCGGCACTTTGGGAGGCCGAGGAGAGAGGATTGCCTGTGACCAGTTTGAGATCTGACTGGGCAACATAGTGAGACCTTGTCTGTAAAAAAAAAAAGAAGAAGAAGAAGAAAAGAAAGAAAGAAAAGAAATTAGGCAGGAATGGTGGCACACATTTGTACCAGCTAATAGAGAAGCTGAGGTGGATGGATTACCTGAGCCTATGAGGTCGAGGCTGCAGTGAACAATGGTCATGCCACTGCACACCAGCATGGAACTCCAACTCAAAAAAAGAAAAGCAATATGGCCACTGATTATACTATTGAAATGTATCTTAAGGTATCAAATAAGTTTTTTTATTCTGTTATGTGCTTAGGCCCACATGGTATATAGCTGGGAACAATGTGAACAGAATCTCTGCTCTCAAGGAACTAATACTTGGCATTGAAGACACTTGCTATATATCCTAAAAGTTTAAAGATGGATAGGGATTGGCTACTCACTGGGGCAGGAAGATGAGGACCTACCTGCAGGGGATGTAACATAAACACAGGGCACAGGAAGATGTGATTACGGCAGCTCCGTGATGAGTAAATGTGGTTTTGTCTTAGTCCATCTGGGCTGCTATGATAACAAAATATCTTAGACTGGGTAATTTACAAACAACAGCAAGTTTCATACCATTCTAGAGCCCGGGAAGTCCAAGGTCACAACCCCAGCAGATCCAGTATCTAGATGGGCTGAAATCCTCTTGAGATTACCCTGTATCTATATCTGGGGCACAACAGGGCACATATTCCTCCTGGTCAGCCTTCTCATGTGTCTTTACATGGTAGAAGGAGCAAACAAGTGCTCCCAGTACCCTTACAAGGGCACTAATCTGATTCATGAAGGCTCCACTGTCATGGAGCACTTCACATCTCCTCCCCCCACCCCGCCAAGGGCCCTGCCTCTTAATACTGTCACCTTGGGGATTAGACTTCAGCATATAAGTTTGGGGGAAGGGGCACAATATTCCCCCCAAAAGGCAGGCATCTTAACACTTTCTATAAAAATCATCAAGAGTTGTAGAATTGTGGTTTTCAAACTATTTTTTTTTTTGAGTCGGCGTCTCACTCTGTCGCCCAGACTGGACTGCAGTGGCCACACCCGGCCACCGCAGCCTCGACCTGCTGGGCTCCGACGATCCTTCCGCCTCAGCCTTCCGAGTAGCCGGAACTACAGGCGTGCACTACACGCCAGGCTGATTTTTTTTTTTGATGTATTGTAGAGATGAGGTCTCGCTGCCCAGGCGGGTCTCGAACCCGCGGGCTCAGGCCATCCACTCACCTCAGCCTCCCTAAGGCACGGGATTACAGGCTAAGCCCCCAAGCCCGGCTAGTTTCAAACTATTTAGTAGCATAAACTTTTGTGCACATCAAAGCATCGTTTCACCCAGTGAATGGAGGAAATCTCCTCCTCCCCACCTGGACAGAAG
The DNA here is from genome assembly GCF_000164805.1 of Carlito syrichta. Classification (NCBI taxonomy): domain Eukaryota; kingdom Metazoa; phylum Chordata; class Mammalia; order Primates; family Tarsiidae; genus Carlito; species Carlito syrichta. Next base: position 145,160 of record NW_007247038.1, on the reverse strand, counting down.
TGCTGACAAGGTCTCACAGTGGGGGCAGCCACTGACTTTGTCCATCTGACTCATTTTCTATCTGAGGAAACTAAGGCACAGAGTTAGCTATGAGGCAATATCCCAAGGTCATCTCTGGCCCCACCTCAGCTGGCCCCATGTTTCGCCTTCCCTGATTTCCAGCGCCGATCCTCTCACTTCTCCTATAAAAAGATTGGCTTTTTCTCTCACGAGGCAAAACATCAAAAATCCTGGGTGTTTTGGAAAGAGAAGAAACGCAATTCCCAGTCATCCCCAGCTACTTAAATGAAAGCAGGATTGGCAGGGGGAAAATGCATAAATGAAAAATGCCAAAACCCTGACTTCAAATTAAGTTTTAGGTTCCAAGAACCTCTCAACCTGACTCTTAAAAGGACTGCTAGTAAAACCACATCCTATCTTCCCGTTTGCCAACCTGTGGTGGCAGTGGTACAAGCAATAAAATCATCAGAGGCTCTGCAAAGGGAGGGAGGATTAATACGAAAATCCAACCGCCTGGTTCTAGATAATTGGGAGCTGACCGTAAACACCTCAGTTGTCACACGGCAACTTTGGCCCTTGGATGAAAATATTTCACTGGCAAATTGTTTCGTTTTAGGAAAATTATGTCTGCTTTCAACAACTAGAGGCTTGTTTCCCAAAATGATTTTCAGGCCAGAGGAAGAATGTGAATCACAATAAGGCCTGCAGTACGGAGAACACAGTCTCTACTTGGCCCGATACTGTGTACTCGTGGCGCTGAACGCATGTTTCTTAAAGTTTGTTTTAGTGCTTCTGCAAAGAATCTCCTACTCCATTGCCTTCCCCAAGAATGAAATTCCATAGTATACTTCTGTTCCTTCATTAAAATAAAACTGCCGCTCAAGGGTAGTCACATATTTAAACTAAATGAAACCCTTTAAAAATATTGAACAGCAAACACCTGATGTTCTCAAAAGCTGTGCTCCCAGAATCTTTATGATTGCTCAAATTGTGGGGTGTTATTATGATAAAAGCAAGTTTAGAATTGGCTCGCAAATGTGTTGTGTTGGGCCTTCAGAGGACTGACACTGAAAGGGGGAGGAGGTTCGTGTAAAAATCTGGATTTCTAGATTTCCTTAAAGTTGAAAAGACATGGCAAAGACATGCCACATTCCTATCTTGCAGCCAAGAGTTAGAGCTCCATCAAGCCTCTGCTCCCAAAAGGGCATAGGCCCCCAGGTCACATTCTCCACCCAGATCATTCCACACCTTGCCATTGCTTCCCTGGACCAATTAGGCACCTGAGTTTGTGACCCTGGCATGAAAATACATGATTATTCAGTTAAAGCACACAATAATCTTGAGCAGCAAAAAAAGATGGTTTGAGTGGTTGACCCTGGCCTTTAGGAAGATCTACCCTCCAACTTCCCACGTAAGTTCATAGGCACGTTGATGCTACAGAACACGAAACTCAAATTCGTGTTTCAGTAAAATCAAACATTATTTCACTTGGGTTGCTTTCATATTTTCGGAACTGCACATCTTAAATCTGTGAATGACCAGAATCCTTGTGGGCTATAAAATGTCTGGAAGACAGAAGGATGCAGGTTATAAAAGATTGATTTTAGAATGAGAGTAGAAGTTTTCATGAGACCTGTTAGGCATACCATGTTACACAGTGGTCGTTCTCAAAGGACCTCTTCCCACCAGCAGTGTCAATATCACCTGGACACTTTCAGAAATGCAGCTTCTTGGTGGCTTCCCAGACCTACTCAGTCAGAAACTGGGGACAGGCCCAGCAATTTTTGTTTCAGTGAGCCTTCCGGGTGATTCCAATGCTCACCCTAGTTTGAGAAACCCGGGTCCAGAGCTTTTCTATTCAGGTACTCTGAATGGAGGTATTGATCTCCACAGCCCTCAGGGTAGAACCAGACCTGGAGTGTTCTGAGCACCCCAAGACCATCGTCTAGCATCAAGCCGCCTCAGGTAGGATTGGCTCCCAGCCTGTCTTAGCCTGTCCCCAGGAGAGGCAAGGATGAGCATCCTACAGCACTCCTCACCCTTCCTCAGCCCTCAGAACTTGACCAAGAACCATTCCAACATCTGCAGGTCCACATCACAGCCAGCAGCCTTCTGAACAAGGACCCTGGAGCTGACAAGTCACTTTCGTATGTCCAAGTCTAGTGCACAGGAGTCAGGGCACAGAGCCCAAAAGTCAGTCAGGGTTGGTGACTAGAAAATTCGGGAAAGACTCCAGGGCAGGGGTTCCTGGCAAGCCCAGCAGTGGGTGATTGTCATGACTCTGGGTCTTCATGCAGATTGGATTCCTGTGCCTGTTGGTGGCTGAAGTACCATCCAAGAGAGCTGCTTGGGGACTAATCCAGCCACATACACACATCCCAAGGTTAGAGCGCAATTAGCTTGAGATACTTGATACGAAAATATCCCATTTGATATAGAACTTACACCCATTAGCATGGAAAATCTTCAATGAAAGGAAAGGAGGATTATGAGATCATTTAAATTAGTTCTTTCACTTTTATACAATTTGGAATGGATGATTACAAATTATTTTGAAGTAAGTTTCTCATAAGTGAGAAATTTTTTTAATTAAGAATTTTTTTTTATCTTCAAGTCTTGATCAAAAATTTCATGTAGTCATTTCAAGTATTAAATCTGACAAACTGAGGCAAGCTCAAATTTCCTTTTAAAACTTCTGAAAAAATTTTATTTGAAAGGGTATTGCAAATTCAATATTTAATATCTTCCTTTTAATTCTTCACTTTTTATTTTTCTTATAATTATGCCAAAAATGAAATGAATGTTGCACCAAGATTCATATAGACACACCATGCAGGATATCTCAGAATGTCAGGTAAATGTTATTTTTGTGACATTTCATGCCATGTCATGAAATTAACACATTTGTAGCTTTGAGTAAAATTTAAGATGCATCAATAATTGACTCAAGATATGCAGCCCTGGTAGAAAGAAAAGAGCACAAATGTAATGACATTTCAGAGGTTTTGTGGACCTCATAGGCATCCCATGTCTGTCTAGGTAGCCATGCTGTCACCTGACACGTGAGCAGAGATGATAATGCCCAAGCCTCTGTGTTCCCCACCCAACATTTCTGGGCAAAGTTTGTAATGATAATATCTCACAAGATGGGTAAGGAAGACTTTCCCATACACAGGCTTTTGATGCTCCCAACATTCCTGAGAGGTACACACACTATATCAAAAGCCTACATTATTATTATTTTATTTTTAGAGGTTGAAGTCGTATTTATTTATTTAATCTTTAGACATTTGGGATAGTAAAGCAAACTGGGAATAAAGTTTTGAAAATAAGTTTTGCCTCTTTCCTCCCTCCCTTCTCTCTATCAAAGGCATTTTTTTTATAATCAATATTTTTTATTATGATATTGTGGGGTACAGTTAAGGGTTAGGTATACAAATATGCTTCGTTCAGGCACCCTTGTTGATAAGAGGTGGTCTCCCCATCCCCAGACAGATATTTGCTACCATTAATCCCAACTTCCTTCCCCCCATGCGATAGTTTCCCACCACTGTCAGTCATTTTCTTATAGTATTACGTTGGGTGTTCAAGGTCCACTATATGAGTGAGAACATGTGATACTCAGATCTTTGTTTCTGTGAGATATCACTCAGTACTATAGACTCTAGTTCCATCCAAGTTGCTGCAAAATTCATGATTTTGTTCTTTTTCATGGCTGCATAGCATTCCATCGTGTATATGTACCACATTTTTTTAAATCCAGTCCTCTTTTGATGGACAGTAGGGTTGCTTCCAGGCTCTTGTTATTGTGAACAGTGCTGCAATAAACATACATGTGTAGGTATCTTTTTCATAGAGTGATTTCAGTTCTTCAAGGTATATTCACAGTAGGGGGATTGCGGGGTCATATGAGGGTCGATATTTAGAGCTTTTAGGAATCATCATACTGTTTTCCACAGAGGTTGCACTAGTTTGCACTCCCACCAACAGTGTACAAGTGTTCCCTTCTCACCACACCCTCTCCAGCAACTGTTATTTTTTGAGTTATTGATGATGGCCATTCTGACTGAAGTTAGGTGGTATCTCAGTGTGGTTTTGATTTGCATCTCCCTGATGATTAGTGAGGTTGAACATTTTTTCATGTGTCTATTGACTGCTCAGATGTCTTCCTTTGAGAGGTGTCTATTCATATCTTTTGCCCATTTTATAATGGGGTTGTTTGTTTTTTTCTTTTGAGCATGTTTGAGCTCCTTGTAGATCCAAGATGTTAAGCCTTTGTCAGACCTGGAGTTGGCAAATACTTTTTCCCAGTCTGTAGGCTGTCTTCCTACTCTCTTGATGGTTTCTTTGACTTTGCAGAAGCTTGTCAGTTTAATGAGGTCCCATTTGTCTATCTTATCTCTTATGGCCTGTGGGTTTCGGGTTTTGTTCAGGAATTGTATGCCAGTTCCAATTTCCATGAGAGTATGTCCTTCATTTTCTAAGGTTCTTATGGTTTGAGGTTTTACATTTAGGTCTCTGATCCATTTAGAGTGAATTTTTGTGTATGAGGATAGATAGGGGTCCTGTTTCAATCTTCTGCATGTGGTCAGCCAGTTTTCCCAGCACCATTTACTGAATAGGTTCTCCTCTCCCCAGTGGTAGGTGGTGAAGGCTTTGTCGAAGATGAGTTGGTTGAGAAATTGAGGTTTTGATTCTGGAATCTCAATTCTATTCCATTGATCTATATGCCTGTTACTGTACCAATACCAAGCTGTTTTGATTATTGTAGCTTTATAATAAAGTTTGAAATCTGGTAATGTGATAACACCTGCTTTGTTTTTTTTTTTTTTTTTTTGCTGAGTATTGTTCTGGCTATTCTTGGTCGTTTGTGTTTCCATATGAATTCCTGTGTTGTTTTTTCTAGGTCTAAGAAGAATGTTGCTGGTAATTTGATGGGTATTGCATTAAATCTGTAGATTGCCTTAGGTAAGATGAACATCTCCACAATGTTGATTCTTTCAATCCATGAGCACGGGATATTTTTCCACTTGTTTGTGGCATCTTTGATTTCTTTGAGCAGTATTTGTAGTTTTCATTGTAAAGGCTTTTCTGGTTAGGAAGATGCCAAGGTATTTAAAGTTTTTTTTGTGGCTATTGTGAATGGAATTGTGCTTTTTATTTAGGTTTCTGTATGCTTATTATTGGTGTAAAGAAATGCAATTGTCTTTTGCACATTTATTTTATATCCTGAGACTTTGCCAAAATCCTTTATCAGTGAAAGGAGGTTTTTGACAGATTCTCTTGGGTTTTCAAGGTACATAATGATGTCATCTGCAGTGAGAGATAACTTGACTTCCTCTTTTCCTATTTGAATACCCCTGATTGCCTTCTCTTCTCTGATTGCTCTAGCCAGGACTTCTAATACTATATTGAACAGGAGGGGTGAGAGTGGGCATCCTTGTCTTGTTCCAGTTTTCAGGGGAAATGGTTCCAGTTTTTGTCCACTTAGGAGTTAGCTGGCTGTGAGTTTCTCATAGATGGTTTTTACTATTTTGAGGTATGTTCCCCATATGTCTAGCTGTTCAAGGGTTTTTATCAAGTAGGGGTGCTGGATTTTACAAAGCTTTTTCTGCATCTAATGATATAATCATGTGGTTTTTGTTTGGACATCTGTTGATGTATTTAATTACATTTATGGTTTTATGAATGTTGAACTAGGCTTGCATCCCAGGGATGAAGCCTACTTGGTCATGATGGATGATTTTTGAGATGTGTTGTTGAATCCAGTTTGCTAGGCTCTTGTTGAGAATTTTAGCATCTATGTTCATCAAAGATATTGGCCTGTAGTTCTCTTGGTTTGTTGGGTCTTTACCTGGCTTGGGTATCAATGGGATGTTAGCTTCGTAAAATGATTTGGGGAGAGTTCCATCTTTCTCAATCATCTGGAATACCTTCAGTAAGATTGGTATAAGCTCCTCCTTAAATGTCTTGTAGAATTCTGCTAGAAAACCATCTGGTCCAGGGTTTTTTTTTTTTGTAGGTAGTTTTCTTATTACGTAGTCAATTTCCTTGATTGTTATTGGTCTATTTAGGGTCTCAATTTATTCTTGTTTCAACCTAGGCGGTTGTGTGATGACAGAAAGTCCTCCCCATTTCCAAAAGGTTTTCAAGTTTGTTTCCATACAAGTGTACATAGTAGTCTCTGATGATCTTTTGTATTTCTTCAGGATCAGATGTTACTTCATCTTTTGTGTTTCTGATTGTGCTTCTTTGGGTTTTTTCTCTCTTTTTCTTGGTCAGTCTAGCTAGGGGAATATCAATCTTATTTATCCTTTTGAAGAACCAGCTTTAGGTTTCATTCATTTTTTTGTGTGTTATCTTTTTGTATTCTATGTCCTGAATTAGGGCTTTTATTTTGGTGATCTGGATTCTTCTGCTGAAATTAGGGTTTTTGTGGTCTTGCTTTTCCAGCTTTTATAGGTGACTTCTTAGGTTGTTAATTTGTGATCTTTCCATTTTCTTCATGTGCGTTTGTAGGGATATAAATTCCCCTCTTACTACAGCTTTCATGGCATCCCAGAGATTTTGGTAAGATGTTTCTTCATTTTCATTTGTTTCCAGGTATCTTTTAATCTCTGTTTTGATTTCATCAACAACCCAGGAGTTGTTTAACATCATACTGTTTAGTGTCCATGTCTTTGTGGGTTTTGGGGGGATCTTGTTGGTGTTAATGATTATTGTTATTCCACTGTGTTCCAAGAAGGTGCATGGTAAAATTTCAGTTCTTTTAAATTTGCTTATGCTTAATTTATGGCCAAGTATTTGGTCAATCTTAGAGTACGTTCCATGCAGTGATGAGTAGAATGTGTATTCTGTGGTCTTTAGATGGAGGGTTCTGTAGGTATCAATTAAGTCCATTTGATCAAGAGTCACATTGATGTTTCGGATCTCGTTGATTTTTTGTCCTGATGATCTGTCTAGGATTGTGAGTGGGGTGTTGAAGTCCCCAGCTATGATGGTATTGGAGTCGATACCTTTTTTTAGTTTACCTAGGAGCTGCTTTATGAAAGTTGGTACTCCTATGTTCGGTGCATATATGTTTGGATGGATATTTCTTATTGATGGGTTGAACCTTTTATCATTATTAGTGACCTTCTGTATCTTTTTTAATTTTTGATAGCTTAAAGGGTATTTTTTCTGAGATTAAGATCGCAAATCCTCCTTTCTTTTATGTTCCATTCACCTGAAAATTTGTTTCCCATCCTCTTACTTTGAGTCTGTGAGTGTCCTTTCTAGTGAGGTGAGTCTCTTGAAGGCAATAGATTGCTGCCTGGTGATATTTTATTCATTTTGCCATTCTATATCTTTTCACTGGTGCATTTAGTCCATTCACATTCAAACTAATTATTGAAATGTGAGAGTTGATCCCTATCATAATGTTCTTACAGCGTTGTTGTTCTTCCTGTTTGTGTGTTTTCTTTCTTTTGGTTTTAGAGTTGGATCATGTGTGTTTTTAATCTTTTGCCTGTACTCTTGTGAAGAACATTGTTGTTCTTTTTTCCTTTTCTTCGGTGTTCAATACTTTCTTAAGTGTTTCTTGTAGAGGTGGTCTTGTGGCAGTGTAGGTTATTAGGGATTGGATATCTGGGAAAGATTTTAATTCTCCCTCACTGATGAAGCTTAGCTTGGCTGGGTAGGTTATTTTTGGTTGAAATTGTTGATCTTTTAGAACTTTGAAGATAGGACTCCAAGCTCTCCTAGCCTGCAGGGTTTCTGTGGATAAATCTGCTGCTATTCTAATTGGTCTTCCCTGGTACGTAGTTTGACATTTTTCTCTTGCAACCTTTAGGATTTTTCTTTCATATCTACTTTGTTTAGGCAAATTATTATATGTCTGGGAGTTGGTCTTCTCATTTGTTGTCTTGTAGGGGTCTCTGAATCTCTTGTGTTTGAATTTTTTCATCCTTGATGAGATGAGGGAGGTTTTCTTGAATGATTTCATGAAATGTTTGTTCCAGTGTGGCCTCTGTTTCTCTCTCTGCCTCAGGAAGCCCAATTACTCCTAGGTTTGGTCTCTTGAAGTGATCATTCATCTCTTGCAGGTTTTGTTCTGTCTTTTTGAGCTTCTTTTCTATGCTTTTGACAGTTTGGGTTAGTTCTGTGTTTTGGTCTTTGACCTCTGAGATTCTTTTGTCTACTTGGCTAATTCTGCTTTCCATGCTTATTAGTCTGTTATTCATTTCCATCACAGTATTCTTTACTGCTGTTAAATCTGACATCAGCTCCTTCCTATTTTCCTCTTGTCGCTCCTCAATTTTTTAAATTCTCTCCATTAATGTCTTGATGTCTGGATTTGTTGCATGTGACCAGTCATTCTGGGGGCTCTTCATTGTTTGTGTTCTGGAATCTGTTTTCTCAGTGTCTGATCTCCCAGGGGTCTGTGTGAGACCTATATTCTTCTTTTGGTTTTTCTTCATTTGTGCAGGTTTTCCCCCTCCCTACTTTTTCCTTCCCTTCACGTCATCATCTTCTTTAATTCTGTTATTCAGGGGTAGAGGGATTGCTTTAACTTCTGTTTGTTCAATCTCTTCTTCTTTTTTTTTTTGAGTTGGAGTCTCACTCTGTTGCCCAGACTGGAGTGCAGTGGCTGCTCCTAGCCACCACAGCCTCGACCTGCTGGGCTCCGGTGATCCTTCCTCCTCAGCCTTCCAAGTAGCCAGAATTACGGGTGTGCACTATCATGCCCAGATGATTTTTCATTTACTGTAGAGATGAGGTCTCGCTGTCCAGGTGGGTCTCGAACCCACGGGCTCAGGCAATCCACTCACCTCAGCCTCCCAAAGGCATGGGATTACAGGCTGAGCCACCGAGCCTGGCTTAATTCCTATTCTTTATGTATGTATGCCCTCTTACTTTGTTCAATTCTGGGGTTGCACTGTAGGTTGGGTGTGGTCCTTTTTGCAGTTTTGAGATTTACTTAAGGGGGGAGCTGTGATTCAAAATCTATCTGCAGGTCCTGGTATTCTGCGACAGGTATTTGCATAATCTGAAACCCACTTCCCACTGCCTTGGAATCTGTCCATGCAGTGGGGCTGTAGGTTTACTCCCTGAAATAAAATGTGGTTAGCAGTGGGAAGAGAATGGAGAAGACAGTGGGGAGAAGAGAGGGGTGGGGAGAGAGAGGCGTAAGGGAGGAAACAGACGAGTGTACCAACAAATGGAGAGAGAGACCTAAACTGAAATGGATAAAAACAATAGACCACGGCTACAGACTAATCAACTCCCATACAAAAAAAATAAAACATACAATGATGCTAACATACAAGCTAACCAACCACCTTATTGGCATGCTGTTCTGCTATACAAAGGTATGGTTTACAGAGAGGAGAAGAGAGAAGAAAAGGAAGAGGAAAAGAAAAAACAAAGGAACAAAATAGTAGGAATAGAATTAAGACATTAAACTAACAGAACCAATCGAGCACACTCTGAGACTCTTCATTTAAGTCCAGTGTCCTTTCAGCTCTGATTTCTAGCTGTCTTTTCAAGCTGGTAAATTAGTTCGCAGTTAGGGTCAGTTGCCCCTGGCTTGCTGTGAAGGACAGTTCACATCACCCTCTGTTCACCACTCATATCTGGTCTGTGTCTGTTTTTCAAGCTTGTTTCTCCCATTTCAGTGTTGTTACCTTGAACAGGTGGTGCTATCTCAGCTGCTCGCCCCAGAGGGGGTGGAGCTAGACAGGGGTGGGACAGAGGTCAGAGATGGAAGCCTGTCTCTGGGCACACGGGAGGAGACCCACGGCTGGCAGGATGACACAGTGGCAGCAGAGGTGGCAGTGATCCGAGGAGATCTTGCCTGCAGGGGCTTCAAGGACTGAAGTTGAGGATCGCCTCAGGCATGGGTGGCGCAATGCACTATGGCTGCCACGGAAGCCGGGGCAGCACCAGCAGCTGCTGTGTCTGCAGCTGCAGTGGCTGTCCAGATGGCTGCGATGCTCCAGAGGTGGCGACGGCCGAGCTCCGTGTGCAGAGCAGGCTGCCAACGTTGGGGTCCGCAGCCCCTGGGGAAAGAGCCAGAGACCATGTGCGTTCTCCTTTGCAGAGGGTTCCATAGACCAGGTTGCCCCGTCACCATCTTGCCGGAAGTCCAGCCTACATTATTTTAATAGAAGAAACTGAGGGTCCAGCTATTACTTCCTGACTTTTTCACCATCTCTTATAATACCCAAAAGGCCAACACAAAAGCAGACTTTTGAGCGTTAGCTCACAGATACTCTGGGCTTTACATTTTTGTTATAATTATTTTTAAAGGGGCCATCATTCTTTTATAATGGTGTTGTTTGTACATTTAATCAATTAACCCACAATATAAGCTGCTAACCCATTGGGTCTTATTTGCTTGATACTTCCCTATGCTGTGGGGTCATCATTGTAGTTTTTTCTCAATCATAACTTGACAATCAGAGTAATCGATACAACAGGAGAAGAAAATAATAAGTTCAATGGCCACTGACTGTTAAGAATGCAGCATCAGTCTCAGCCTTCACGACAGGCATGAATCACAAGAACCACCACATCCAAAAGGATGTTTGATAGTTTCAAAGGCAGGTAATTTATTTTATGATGTTATGCTGTTTCCTCCATGATGATCTGATAGTGTTGTTCACACAAATTTTTAAAGTAAGCCCTCTTTTCACCATTCTCTGGCACACAATCGTTTTTTTTAAATGACTATATTAGTAATGGTTAATAGCATTTCTAAATAACTAGCTTTTCTTGAAATAACTATATAGTTAATATTGTTAATAATAATAATAATAATCATGGCCAGGCTCAGTGGCTTAGCCTGTAATCCTAGCACTTTGGGAGGCTGAGGTGAGTGGATTACCTGAGCCCATGGATTCAAGACCAGCCCAGGTAACTTGGTAAGACCTTGTCTCTACAATAAATAAAAAATTAGGTGGGAGGGGGAGAAAAAAATTAGCCAGGCATGCACCTGTAGTTCCAGCTACTTGGAAAGCTGAGGTGGAAGGATTGCCTAAGGCCAGCAGGTCAACGCCGGGGTAGATGTGAGTGTGCCACTGCACTCCAGCCTGGGCGACAGAGTGAGACTCTGACTCAAAAAAAAAAATCATCATCCTCATCATTACAATAAAAGAACCCATCCACTAAGACTTTTATGCATCGCTAATTGCAAGTTCATGAAAATAAGTCATCAGGCTGACACACATAAATTCAGGGATTTTAAGAAGCAATTTTTCACTGACACCTTCTTAGGGAAGGCCTTCTCCCTTGTTCTCTTTCCTTTCCTGCTTTCTTTAACCTTCCATACTATGGAGGTTTTTCAGGATACAGTGTCATATATTTGCAATGCCTTCAAGGGATTTAAACTTATCTTTCAAAAAGGATGTTCATATTTTAAGAGAGAATTCTGTAAAATAAAACCTATTCAGCTTTCAAAGGATTGATTGTTTAATACTAGAATTTCAGGCACTTTCTGGCAGTGGTAAAGGCCTTTAGAGGCAAGAGGACCCTCCTATCAGACCACACACATGATTCCTACCAAGAAAATTAGCCCTAAGTCCCAAACAGCATAAAATACTTTGAGGCAATGCAGCCCAAAGGCCATGATGAGAAGATCAGCTTGGGTTTTCACAAAGATTCTCATTCCTGTCGCTCCCTTCCTTCCCTTCCTTTCACCTATAAAAGTCTTAACCTCATGGGAGAAACGCATTCCCAATAGCTGGACTAGATGGTCCAATCAAAAGGCAACCTTTCCTTGATTCTCTGCCTCTCATCTCTTTAGGCTACCACAGGGAGAAAGATGCTGTGAAAGTGATGTGTCACTTCTACATGAACCCTGCTGGGTGCTTACACGTTCAAACCCCAACTCTGTTGCTTATCTGGGTGAGTTTCTTAACAGCTCTGGGCCTCCATTTCCATATCTGTGATACCGTGATTATGATAGTACCTACCTCCTGGACTGGGTACAAGGATTAAGTTATACTGTGAATGCTTAGCTTGTAAATTCCTCAACAGACCTGTGCTTGTGGTTGATATTTTAAAAATCCTGTGTCTGCTACTGCCGTCCTATCAACTGAACCTCCTGATGAGATCCCTGAAAGAAGAACCTCGAGGTCAGGATGAGTGAGTCCACACAGGCCTCTCCTTGCTGGGCCATGGTCCACAGCAGCCACCCTCTGAGAGCCTGACCAGCTTTTCATGCCACTGGTACGAACACACTGCTGAGTGGCACACTTATCATCAGCACCACCAGCACTCCACCACAGTTGCTACCTCAGGGGCTCTCATCCAGAGTAGCAATGACGTCTCTTCTCTCCTTTGAAAAGAAAAGAAAAAAATTAAAGGAAAGAAAAGAAAAAAATTATCAGGGCATGAGAATGTGGTCTTTTTGTTATATAGGTGATTTTTTAAATTTTTAAAATATTTCTGTGTGCATTATCGGGATTCCATTGTCTGTCTCACTGATTCCTAGCCAGGGGAGCTGAGGAAGTCCATTATCTCTGAGTCACATCCTCTTCCTCTTCATTGTGGAGCCCAAGAAGCCTCTCTCACTAAGAGGAGGGGGCTGAGGCCTGGAGCTGGGGTCAGCCCAGGAGCTTGGGCAGTGCTTGTTGCCTCTGCTGGAAGACAAAACAAGCACACTGCAGCAGACTTGGAGCTATTGTCTTACAGGCACTTTTTCAATTTCCTCATAAGTGTCCATGTCCCCAGACCCCAACTTAGATGCAATCGTGCAGGCTTTCAACTGAGCCAAGTCCTCTTAGCACCCAGATTGTCAATGAAAGGCTGTTCACAAATCTCTGCTTGCCAGGAGCAGATCTAGATTTCAGGCCTGGCCAGGCTGCATGTGCCGCCAGCCCTGAATATGTGGTGATAGAGTTACGTTTGAAATTGGTTCTATAATTTGCTTAGCAGATGTAGCCTTTTTTTTTTTTTTTTTTTTAGTTGGAGTCTCACTCTTGTCACCCAGGCTGGAATGCAGTGGCATGCTCACGGCCACCTCAGCCTCAACCAGCTGGGCTTAGGCGATCCTTCTGCCTCAGCCTTCCAAGTAGCTGGAACTACAGATGCACGCCACCATGTCTGGTTAGTACTTTTTGTGTGTGATTTATTGTAGAGATGAGGTTGCCCAAGCTGGTCTCAAACCCCTGGACTCAGGCAAACCTCTCACCTTGGCTTCCCAAAGTGCTGGTATTAGTGTGCCCAACCCAGATGTAGCTTTTTATTGTGGTTTACCTTACCTGATGCTAAAAATAATCTACTCAGCCTGAAACATGCTAGGAAGAGATATGTAATCTGGCCCCAGGCTCTCGCTTCCTCTACCCACCCCTAAACCTAGTCTCAAACTTTGGGTTCCTTGAACATGCTACATTCTCTCGGCCTCCGAGTCTTTGCAAGTGCTGTTCTCTCGGTCTGAGAATCTTCCCAATTTTCAATCCACCCTTTCCCTTAACTTGTCCCTAATATCCTTTGGATTTCAGATTAAATGCCACCCAGCCCCAATTCCCCTTTCTCTTTCCAAGATGTAGGTCAGATCACTTCCCTGTCTGTCTCCAGAGTATCTTGTACCTCCACTGATGTCAACCTCCATCACAGTCTATCCTAAGCCCTTATTCCACGTCTGGAAACCCAGGCAGATGAGGACAGTGTCAACTCTTGTGTTGGTATCTAGCCTCGCAGACCCATAGTAGAGACTCCAAACAATTTTTGAGTAAATAGGTGAACACTCAGCAAAGTGGAGACAAGACAAGTTGAACTGTGAAGATCTCCACAAAAGGTGGTTCCTGAAGGCATTTCCAGGTGCCCGTGCAGCTGCCACCTACATGGGGGGTGGCTGCTACAGCCAGTCCCACGCAGCAAACTGCCTCCGTCGCACTACAGCCTCTGCAAGGGATTACTGTTGTGGTTGCTACCTGGTGCTGAACAGCGGCTGATGCTGTGGCTCTTGGTTCTGGCCCCGGGGAATTCCCAGCTCCCTCCTCCACCCCAAACTGCCCATGGCACAACAAACCAGCACCCAGCTATCTCACTGGTTCCCAGTGCTTGATGCCAGACACACACCATCATCACCCATTATAGCGGATCAACTAGGGCCCAGATGAGTGGAGAGAGAGGATCTATGAGAGAGGAGCTGCCCACCACAGCCATTTTCCAGGCAGACATTTGCATTGCCCTACCCATCTCTGCAGAGAATCCACCTTGTTTCCTAAGGTAACCTCGCCAAAACAGGAGACAGAAGCCCCTCTCCTATGCTGAACTACACACAGACAACTCAGTTCTGTGTGCTGCCAGGCAGAAAGCCAAGGGAACTGACCCAAGCTGTGAGTAACCCGATCTGCCTGCAATGAGAGCAGAGGGGAGGGAGGGGCTAGATATCAGAGTTGAAGAGACTTTAGACACTCAGGAAAGACCTCAGAGCTAGTCTGGTTTCTTATTTTGATTTTTTATTTTATTGTTTTGACTGTTTGTTTTGTTCTCCTTTGTTTGCTTTTTTTATTCACACTGCCTGTTTGTGTTGGGGAAGAATACATAAAAAGGCATGATTTTGCTGGACTGTCTTTGTGTGATTACTGGTATGCTTTAGGGAATTATATTTGTTTATTTGTTTTTTACTCTTTTCTGGTCTTGTGTCTCTTTTCATTCGTTAGTTGGTATGTATGTATGTTTTCCCTCTTACTCTTCTCTCTCTCCAACTTCCTTTTGACCCCCTTTTCTTTCATTATTTTCCTTTTTTTTTTACCTCCTTTTGTTCCAGGGAGTAAACCTAAACCCCCACTGCATGGACAGATTGTAGGGCAGTGGGAAGTGGGTTCCAGGGTGCCCATACACCTGTCAGTGGATACTGGGATCTGGAGATAGATTCTGAATCACAGCTTCTACCTCAATTCAATCTCAAAACTGCAAAAAGTACAGCCCCCAACCTACAGTCCAGCCTCAAAAGTGAACAAAGCCAGAGGATCCTCATAAGGAAGAACAGGAGATTGAACAAAAAGAAGTAAAAGCAACCTCACCTTCCCTGAAAAACAGAATTAAAGAAGGGGAGGGAAAGGGGGAGAGAAAAATCAACACAAATGAAGAAAAACCAAAAGAAGAATGTGGGTCTCTCACAGACCCCTGGGAGGTCAAACACTGAGAAAACAGACATCGGGATGCAAATAATGAAGAGCCCCCAGAATGACTGCTCAAACTTCAAACCCAAATATCAAGACATTAGTAGACAGATTAAAAAGAATTGAAGAGACTCAAGAGGAAAATAGGAAGGAGTTGATAACTGAGATAACAGTAGTAAAGAATACTGTGAATGAAATAATTAATAAAATGATAAGCATGGAAAGCAGAATTAACCAAGCAGAAAAAAGAATCTCAGAGCTTGAGGACCAAAACATAGAACTAACCCAAACTATCAAAAACATTGAAAAGAAGCTTTAAAAAACGGAACAAAACTTTTAAGAGATGAGCGATTACTTCAAGAAACCAAACCTAAGAGTAATTGGACTTCCTGAGACAGAAAGAGAGACAAAGACCACCCTGGAATAAACAGTCCATGAAATTATTCAAGAAAACTTCCCTCATCTCATCAATGATGCAAAAATTCAAACACAAGAGATTCAGAGAACCCTGCAAGACAACAAGTGAGAAGACCAACTCCCAGACACATAATAATTCGCCTAAATAAAGTAGGTATAAAAGAAAAAATCCTAAAGGCTGCAAGAGAAAAAGGTCAGATTACCTACCATGGAAGAACAATTAAAATAGCAGCAGGTTTATCTACAGAAACCCTTCAGGCTAGGAGAGCTTGGAGTCCTATCTTCAAAGTTCTAAAAGATAAACAATTTCAACCAAGAATTACCTATCCAACCAAGCTAAGCTTCATCAGTGAGGGAGATTTAAAATCATTCCCAGATATCCAATCCCTAAGAACTTACATTGCCACCAAACCACCTTTACAAGAAAGTGTTAAACACTTAAGAAAGTGTTAAACACAGAAGAAAAGGAAAAAAAGAACAACAATGTTCTTCACAAGAGTACAGGAAAAAGATTAAAAACCCACATGAACCAACCCCAAAACCAAAAGAAAGACAACAAACAGGAACAGCAACAACTCTATGAGAACCTCATGATAGGGATGAACTCTCACATTTCAATAATTAGCTTGAATGTGCATGGACTAAATGCACCACTGAAAAGACATAGAATGGCAAAATGAATAAAATATCAACAGGCAACAATGTATTGCCTCCAAGAGACTCATCTAGAAAGGATACGCACAGACTCAAAGTAAGAGGATGGAAAGCAAAATTTCAGGTGAACAGAACACAAAAGAAAGGAGAAATCCTGATCTTAATCTCAGATGAAATACCCTTTAAGCTATCAAAAATTCAAAAAGATACAAAAGGCCACTAATGATAAAAGGTTCAATCCATCAACAAGAAATATCCATCCTAAACATATATGTACCCAACATAGGAGTGTCAGCTTTCATAAAGCAGCTTCTAGGTAAACTCAAAAAAGATATTGACTCTAACACTATCATAGCTGGGGACTTTAATGTCCCACTCACAACCCTAGACAGATCATCAAGACAAAAAATCAGCAACGAGATCCAGAACCTCAATGCGACTTTTGAGCAAATGGACTTAACTGGTACCTACAGAACACTCCACACAATGACCACAGAATATACATTCTACTCATCACTGCATAGAATGTACTCTAGAATAAAACACATCCTTGGCCATACATCAAGCATAACAAATTCCAAAAGATTGAAATTTTGCCATGCACTTTCTCACACCACCGTGGAATAAAAATAAATATCAACACCAACAAGTTTCCCCCAAAACCCACAAAGACATGGACACTAAACAGCATGATGCTAAACAACTCCTGGGTCAATGATGAAATCAAACAGAGATTAAAAGATACCTAGAAGCAAATGAAAATGAAAAAACATCTTACCAAAATCTCTGGGATGCCATGAAAATTTAGTAAGAGGGGAATTCATATCTCTACAAGCGCACTTGAAGAAAATGGAAGAATCACAAATTAACAGCCTAACAAGTCACCTAAGGAAGCTGGAAAAGCAAGATCACCAAAACCCTAACTTCAGTAGAAGAATCCAGATCACCAAAATAAAAGCCCAAATCCAGGACATAGAAGCCAAAAAGATAATACCAAAAATAAACAAAACAAAAAGCTTGTTCTTTGAAAGGATAAACAAGATCGATGGCCCCCTAGCTAGACAGACTAAGAAAAAGAGAGAAAAAGCCCAAATAAACACAATCAGAAACACAAAAGATGAAGTCACATCTGACCCTGAGAAATACAAAAGATCATTAGAGACTACTATGTACACTTGTATGAAAACAAACTTGAAAACCTTAAGGAAATGGAGGACTTTCTGACATCACACAACCTGCCTAGGTTGAAACAAGAAGAAATCGAGAACCTAAATAGACCAATAACAATCATGGAAATTGACTACATCATAAGAAAACTACCTACGAAAAAAAGTCCTGGACCAGATGGCTTTCCAGCAGAATTCTAGAAGACATATAAGGAGGAACTGATACCAATCCTACTGAAAATATTCCAATTGAGAAAGATGGAACTCTCCCCCAATCATTTTATGAAGCTAACATCACAGTGATACCCAAGCCGGGTAAAGACCCAACAAAGACAGAGAATGACCGGCCAATATCTTTGATGAACATAGATGCTAGAATTCTCAAGAAGATCCTAGCAAACCAGATTCAACAACACATCTCAAAAATCATCCATCATGACCAAGTACACTTCATCCCCAGGATGCAAGGCTGGTTCAACATTCGTAAGACCATAAATGTAATTAAATACATCAACAAAACAAAAACCACATGATTATATCATTAGATGCAGGAAAAGTTTTTGATAAAATCCAGTACCCCTTCTTGATAAAAACCCTCGAACATCTAGGCATATGAGAACATACCTCAAAATTGTAAAAGCCATCTATGAGAAACTCACAGCCAGCATACTCCTAAACAGACAAAAATTGAAACCATTTACCCTGAAAACTGGAACAAGACAAGGATGTCCACTCTCACCCATCCTGTTCAATATGGTTTTGGAAGTCCTGGCTAGAGCAATCAGAAAAGAGAAGGCGATTGGGGCTATCCAAATAGGAAAAGAGTAAGTCAAGATATCTCTCTTTGCAGCCGACATGATTGTATACCTTGAAAACCCAAGAGAATCTGTCAAAAACCTCCTTTCACTGATATAGAACTTTGGCAAAGTCTCAGGGTATAAAATAAATGTGTAAAAAACAATCACGTTTCTTTACACCAATAATAAACAAACAGAACTCAAGTAAAAAGCACAATCCCATTCACAATTGCCACACAAAGAAAATTAAATACCTTGGCATCTTCCTAACTGGAGACATGAAAGACCTTGACAAGGAAAACTACAAAACACTGCTCAAAGAAATCAAAGATGACACAAACAGGTGGGAAAATATCCCATGCTTATGGGACTAGAAGAATCAACATTGTGAAGGTGTCCATCTTACCTAAGGCAATAATCAGATTTAACACAATACCCATCAAATTACCAGCAACATTCTTCTCAGATCTAGAGAAAACAATACAGGAATTCATATGGAAACACAAATGACCAAGAATAGCCAGAACAATCCTCAGCAAAACAAAACAAAACAAAAACAAATAAACAAACAAAAAACAAAGCAGGAGGTATCACATTACAAGACTTCAAACTTTAATATAAAGCTACAGAATCAAAACAGCTTGGTATTGGTACAAGAACAGGCATATAGACCAATGGAATAGAATTGAGATTCCAGAAGCAAAACTTCAATTTCTCAACCAGCTCATCTTCAACAAAGACTCCACCACTCACCACTGGGGAGAGAAGAACCTATTCAGTAAATGGTGCTGGGAAAACTGGTTGACCACATGCAGAAGATTGAAACAGGACCCCTATCTATCCCCATACACAAAAATTGACTCTAAATGGATCAGAGAACTAAAAGTAAAACCTCAAACCATAAGAACCTTAGAAAATGCAGGACACACCCTTATGGACGTTGGAACTGGCATCCAATTCCTGAGCAAAACCCAAAATGCAAGGGCCATAAGAGATAAGATAGACAAGGGGGACCTCATTAAACTGACAAGTTTCTGCAAAGCCAAAGAAAGCATCAAGAGAGCATGGAGACAGCCCACAGACTGGGAAAAAGTATTTGCCAACTCCATGTCTGACAAAGGCCTAACATCAAAGATCCAGAAGGAACTCAAATGTGCTGAAAAGAAAAAAACAAACAACCCCATTACAAAGTGGGCAAAAGATATGAACAGACACTTCTCAAAGGAAGACATCTG
>NW_007247038.1:116550-125649 GCF_000164805.1 Carlito syrichta | reverse complement strand
TATGTTTATCACAGCATTGTTCACAATAGCAAGAACCTGGAACCAACCATGCTGTCCATCCAAAGAGGACTGGATTAATAAAATGTGGTACATATATACACAATGGAATATTACACAGTCATAAAAAAGAACAAAATCATGAATTTCGCAGCAACTGGATGGGATTAGAGTTTATAATACTGAGTGATCTCTCACAGAAACAAAGATCTGAGAATCACACGTTCTCACTCATATGTGGACCTTGAACAACTGCTGTAATACTGTAAGAATAGGATTGACAGTGGCAGGAAACTATGGGGAGGGCAGGGAGGGCAGGGAGGTGGGATTAACGGTAGTCAATATCTGCCTGGGGAAGGGTGGGTACACCTCATCAACAAGGGTACCTGCACAATGAATACCTAGCCTTTAACTGTACCCCACAATTTTAAAATAAAAATATAAGCCGGACTCGGTGGCTCAGCCTGTAATTCTGCGCCTTTGGGAGTCTGAGGTGAGTGGATTGCCTGAGCCCGTGGGTGCGAGACCCACCTGGGCAGCGAGACCTCATCTCTACAATAAATCAAAAAATCATCTGGGCACGGTAGCGCATGCCTGTAATTCCAGCTACTCGGAAAGCTGAGGTGGAAGGATCGCCAGAGCCCAGCAGGTCGAGGCTGTGGTGGCCGGGAGCGGCCACTGCACTCCAGTCTGGGCGACAGAGTGAGACTCCAACTCAAAAAAAATAAAAAATAAAAATAAAAAAATATATTTAATTTTTAAAAATCTTTGAGTAAATGAATAAGTGAACAAATAAGGCACTCTGGGTTTAATACTTGCTTAAAACAAACCATGAAAAACTACTGTAATAGAAGGTAGATTATTTCTGCACAAACTTTATCGTGATATCTGTTTATACTCTATACACTTGTAACTGTTACTGTAAACTTGAAAGTCCTGTGGTGACTTCAAAAAATATTTTCATCATCTAATCGGTATTCATTCATTTCACTGTACCAGGCTTAAGTATAATAGATATTGGTAAATTATCCCACAACTATATGAGGCAGTTATCTTTTTCTTTTTTAAGTGGAGGCTTTACCTGTAGAATGCAGTATAGAAATACAACATAGGGGTAAAATTACTCTTCATATTGGGCAAGTCACTTTGATAAACAAATAAGTTTCTTTTTCATTCGTTGCAGAGAACAACACAGATGACACACTTCACTGGGGAAAAAATTGGAAGGTCACGACTGAAGCTTTATCAGAACAAAATATGAGCTCAAGGCCCTTCACCCAGAAATGTCACCTCTCTCCTGCAGCCTCATATTCATGGTATTTAAAATCAAATTAATAAATTAATGGAGGTAATTTTCCTGTGCTATAAAAGCTGAATCTATCAAGAGCTATGAAACCCCCACCAGAAGGACAACCAAAATAAATTTAACAATAAGTGCAGATCGACAAGAAAATCCTTTGTAATGTTTTCCAGGGCACTACAATTTTTGAGCATTATATACAGGAAAATATTATATGGAGGAAATGTCACTTTACAAGCCTTCAGATGAGGCCTTTTCTGTTTTTAATGAATGTCACATATGAGGAAATGTTCGATGCAACAAATTTCACTGAACTGTATTGTTAGAATAAATTGCAGTTACTTGGAGACTTTCATCTTTAATCTTGGTGAGAAGTAGATTTCTAAATACCTTTGGCAAGACATGCAAGATTTATTTATTTCCCAGTGTGGATATTAACTAGAAGGGCCCAGCCCAGGATCACATCTGTAGTATTCTTCGGGTTAATTAAAAGTAAATGAATTGACAAAATATCAAATGATTGGTAGGGACAGTTCCATTCAATTATTCTAAAATCCTGAAAAACAGGGTACACATGAATTTCTCCATTCTGAATTATCCTTTGCATTTAAAAGCCACCTGGATGGATTCAAGAAGTAACGTGAGGCTGAGCACAATATGAATTAATGAAGAACACATTTTGGTGATAGACCTATAAGTAAAAATCACTTCTTCGTGTAAGAGTTGGCACCCACAGATTGAATAGTGCTAATATAAGCAGACACAGCTTTCTAACAATTGTTTGTGTGAAGTTTGGTTCTATTCTGCTTTCTTTGCTATGCTAATGAATACCAGGGAGCGTGTTAGGTGTTTTAACTTTTTGTTTGCGTAGTTGCACACATGCTGAGAAAGTTCCCATGGCTTATTGCTCACCACACATATTTAAAAGGTCCCGGCTCACACAATTCGTCACATTTTAGAAAAATGATTTGGTTTCCCACATTCAAGATAATAGGCCTTTGTTATTTTTAACAACCCTGGTATATGAGATATATAATAACTAACTATAACAGCATGGCCTTTATGACCATCAGTCGCTTACTTTAATATGTCTGGACTGTGCGATAGACTGATTCTGCTAAAGGGTAAGACATTTCTTCTCCCTGAAAGCCAGCAGAAAGAAAAAGTAAAAGTCCGTGGATGGGCAACAAGGGAGGCCTTCTCATGTAAAATCATTCAAAGCAAAACATCTGCTTCCATCAGGAAAGCTGAGGGCATCAAATTAGAATGACAATACCAAGCAGTTAGAATGCGGAGAAATATCTGCCCCCCCACAACTTCCTAAAAATGTCTACCAGCAACCTATTTGAATATAGCAAGGGTAGAGAGAAGGCAAAAGGGAGTCTCTTCACCTATTGGCCATGTGCTTTCGCATTTTATCTGTTCAATAAAATATTTAGCATGTTCTATTTCCTGACCTTAACACATACATCTTCCAAAAACAAAATTGAAAAATATATGTAAAGCCATGATTTGTATATAACTGAAATTTAACAAGATGGCAAAGAAAACTGAATTTAACTTTTATCGTGCATATCTGGGTGTTCTGCTTATGGACCAGCAATGTTTGGGTAATAAAACACAGAAATAACATCATCAACTTAAAAATGATACATTTATTTCATAAAGTGTATGTACATTCGTATTTATGCCACCGATCCAGGTTTTTATATAGTTGCATCCTATTAGCAGACAAATCAGGACCTTCAAGGGTTTTCTTGAGTTCTTGAAGTCCTTAAATAATTTTTTTACTCATTTTAATTTAGAGACACTTTGTTCCACTGAGGCAGTAGCAACTGTCAATTAAAATGTAAAATTGGCCGTAATATTTAAGGCAATATTTAAATTCAAAAATGAAAAATGAAATTAACAAATTGCATGTAAACACTACAGTGGAAATACTGGTGAT
Organism: Carlito syrichta; assembly: GCF_000164805.1. Lineage (NCBI taxonomy): Eukaryota > Metazoa > Chordata > Mammalia > Primates > Tarsiidae > Carlito > Carlito syrichta. The sequence continues at coordinate 122,404 of NW_007247038.1, read as the reverse complement.
AATTATTATCACAAAAATATTATAAAATCATTTAATGGCAACATACAAATCTCTATTGCTTTTATGCATTTTCAAAATATCTTAAGGCAGTATCTACAGTCACACAGTATCTCAGTTTCTTTTTCTCTTAAAATTTTTAATGCTAAAATATTATAAAAAGAGCTGAAAAGGGTAGCACTGCTCAATTTGTTCCTATCTCTCTTTGAGACTGTAACTTGCTTTCTAATGGCCAAAAATAGTTTATCAAAATTAGTTTGGGAAATATTTGTACAAGAAATATTTTCATTTCTTGTAGTTTTCTTTTATTTTAATAAAATGTCACATTTGTTGCATATTTCACAAGCAGTTTCTTGCAATTTAGAAAAATCATTTTTCTAAAAAATTTTTTTAAATGTTTTAAATCCTTGTGAAAATGAAGTAACCAAACACATTTGAGGGTGGTCATCATTTTTGCAAGCATTATTAATAGCAAGCAACATGGATAGGACACATTTGCAAATAAATTCATAATGCATTCTCTACTAAAGCCACAATTTGATTTTTATTTGAGGAGCTTCTCAGCAAGACTTCTGAAACTCAGTTAAACTGAATAATATTTAATTTTATGTGTTTTCTTTCTCCACTTTTCTCTCCAATAAATTAATGAGCTAATTTGAATTCTCCATCCCAGAGAGAAGTTATGTTTTTCATTATTTTTAATTCATATTTCATGCTTAGCCATTCTATTAACAAATTTGGAAATAATTTCTACTAAGTATATATTTTTATTTTCAAGTAAATATTAGTGCTTCAATGGTGTTCATTGTGTTTTGCTAAATATTGGACACATAATGGCATCTCTCAGTATTTTGTTCTTTATTTACTTCTTTGATGAAAAATAACAATTATCTGTTATTTATTAAACTTTTATTTTTCAGTTCTAATATTCATTAATTTTATTTGTACATGACATTTTATATTCATATACTTGAGAATGTGTTTCCAATGACAAGTATTTTTGTTCACCAAAAACAATCATGAAAACTGGTTGAGAAATATGTAACAGTAGTAACAAGATATTTTGTCTTTGAACTTAAACTATAATAGCTTCTTTCCCAATTTGAAAGAATTTGGGTTTAAATGAAATATAAATGTTCTGCCATGTTTATCTAATGGAAAATTGAAATCATTGATTTGAATCAGATTGTGCTTTGCTAGAAGCAGTTTCCCTCATGTCAGGATATGACAGCCGTTTTCCAGAACCATCATCCAATAAACAGAGGAACGTTCCAGAAGTTTTGACTTTTTTATCCAATTTTCAGATTTTTATGAATGTGTTTTCTTCAACTTATAATAAGTAGGCCAAAGTTACATCTGCTGCCTCTGAATTACAAATTTAATATAAATAATTTCCTCTTTTCTTCTCATTGTTTTGGCCAGTGGTTACAGGTCTATTTAACAAAGAATGTGACCTTGCAGAGTTTTACCTGGCCAATTCTGGGTGTGAATTTGATGAGATTAATTTCCTTGTTCAGTTCCATTAAATTTTCTTTAAATAAACAATTTGCAATTGCCTTCTTGCAAATTTTATATGGGTCATGCTCTACAAAAGTCTGCTTGCTTTCCCAGATTTCAGGTATCTAAATTTGAAGCATTAGCTTGAAATGTTTCTTCTTACTTTTCAGCCTCTATCCTAAGTTCCACTTTTGTATTTTATATTTTCATCATGATTTTGAGCAGAGCACATTTTTGATACTCTAAAGCAGTTGTCAACAAATTTTATCTGAAAAGTGACAGTAATTATTTTCAGCTTTGTGCCCATACAGTATCTGTAGCATTGATCACTCTGATGCTGTGGTGTGAAAATAGCCACAAACAGTACATTAAAATATGGGAATGAGCCGGGCTCGGTGGCTCAGCCTGTAATCCCGCACTGAGGCTAAGGTGAGTGGACTGCCTGAGCCCGTGGGTTCGAGACCCGCCTGGGCAATTTGGCGAGACCTCATCTCTACAATAAATCAAAAAATCAGCCGGGCGTGGTAGCGCATGCCTATAGTTCTGGCTGCTTGGAAGGCTGAGGCAGAAGGATCGCCAGAGCCCAGCGGGTCGAGGCTGCGATGGCCGGGAGCAGCCACTGCACTCCAGTCTGGGCAACTGAGTGAGACTCCAACTCAAAAAAAAAAAAAAAAAAAAAAGGGAATGGATGTATGCTGATAAAACTTTATCTACAAAAACAAATAGCAGGCCAGATTTGACCCACAGGTAATAGCTTTTTGATTCCTGATCTAAAGGATTAAAGGAAAAAAATTGTTTTCCAAGTATAAAAGAATCTAAATGTCATCTTTATTATTTTTCCTCTAAAGTATTCAAAGCTATATAGTAATTCAAATACAAAATTAAAATCAATATCAAAATTTAAGTCAAAATATGTACACTGAAATTTTAATTTAATTCTTGAAAATATTGCTTTTTATTAATTTTTTATAAAAATAAAACCATTTATGACTGAAGTGTTAAATTTCTATCTAGCTGCCAAAGTAAAGAATTAATGTCATGCTTCACATGTTTCGTCTAGACCTACATATATAAATTTTTAAGTAATATGAATTAGGTAACATTGCAAAATGCTATTCAGACACTGTATACAACTCTTGGGCATACCTCACTAATTTATGACTGCCTCCAGATCCAGGAATTGGAACACAAATGTATTAATCTGCTTGGACTGCCATAACACAGTCTGGGTGGCTTAAACAACAGAAATTTGTTTCTCATGGTTCTGGAAGCTGGAAGTTCAAGGTCAAGGTCTGGCAGGGTTTGGTTTCTGGTAAGGGCTCTCTTCCTCCCTTGCAAACTATCACCAACTCAATGTGTCTTCACATGACCTTTCCTCTGAGTGTACATGCAGAGATAGATAGATAGATAGATAGATAGATAGATAGATAGATAGATAGATAGATAGATAGATAGATATAGATAGATGATATATAGGTATACTCTGATGTCTCTTTTTATAAGGACACTAGTCCTGTTGCATCAGGGTTCCATCATTATATCATTTAACCCTAATTGCTTCCTTAAGGCCCTATCTCCAAATACAGTCATGTAGAAGTTTAAGACTTCACATTTGGGGACAGAGTAGATGTGGATACAATTCCATTTATAGCAATGAAGAAAATTGGGAATATAGACAGTTAGCACTACTGGAAAACAATACTTTATTATTAAATGAACTACTTTATCCATGCTATCAGAGAAGAAGAATATGTTAAGCTTATTTTTTGTCTTATCTAAGTATTTTTGTTCTAAACCTCCAAAGCAGTGGCAGTCTCTTGACAGTGGCAGTGAAACAATCTACAAACTTTCATGGCATTGAGACACTGGAACTTTTTCTTTCATGAACACAGAACAAGAAATGTGGAGAAACATTTTCTTGAAGCTAAATGGTGCTTATGACATACAGGATTCCCTAAAGGGTAAGCACAGTTCAGGAAACCCCTTGTCTAAGACAACTGTTTCCGAGAGCATCATACAAATGAATGCAAAAAGGTTGGACAACTTGTTTAACCTTTAAAAATGACTGAGCCAAAACTAAGGCTAGGTTGCATTTTTATAACCATATTTAACACTCATGGCAGGATACTAATGTCTTATATACAGCAATATTAAATACATTTGGGCAAGAATGGATGTTTGAATTTTATTGTGTAGTAACAACTTGGGTAACGATACCTAGCACAGATTGTAGAATCCATAAAGATATGTTGAAGCCGGGCTCGGTGGCTCAGCCTGTAATCCCACACCTTTGGGAGGCAGAAGTGAGTGGATTGCCTGAGCCCATGGGTTCGAGACCCGCCTGGGCAGCGAGACCTCATCTCTACAATAAATCAAAAAATCAGCCGGGCATGGTAGCGCAAGTCTGTAATTCCAGCTACTCAGAAGGCTGAGGCGGAAGGATCGCCGGAGCCCAGTGGGTCGAGGCTGCGGTGGCCAGAAGCGGCCACTGCACTCCAATCTGGGCGACTGAGTGAGACTCCAACTCAAAAAAAAAAAAAAGATATATTGAAAGAATGGATGAATGAATGCTTATTTATCTTTGAAACTTACAAGCATTTAAAAGTGTAATATAAATGTGGTCATTTTATAGTTAAGTAAACTAAGAACAAAAAAGTCAATTATGGCCCAGAGTAGGACTTCATAGTTGTTGATTTAATATATATCACAAAACTACTATTTTAATATAATGACCCTTGGTTATTTGGTCTTGGATGTCACAATTTATTTTACTTTATTTTTTGAGTTTGGGTCTCGCTCTGCTGCCAAGGTTGGAGTGCGGTGGCATGATCATGGCTCACTGCAGCCTAGTCCTTCCGGGCTCAGGTGATCTTCCTGCCTCAATCTCCCAAGTAGCTGGGACTACAGGCACATGCCACCATGCCCAGCTAATTTTTTTTAATTTTTTAGAGATGGGGTCTTACTATATTGCCTAGGCTAGTCTCAAACTCCTGGATTCAAGCAATCCTCCCACTCCGGCTTCCCAAAGTGCTTGAATTACAGGTGTGAGCCACTATGACCAGTCATCAAAGTTATTAATTCAAGAAATATTAGTCTTTTTACATGAAGAATTAAGAAACATCCCGGGAAAGATTTCATTCTGCCAATTATTCCCCCTACAATCTAATAAAAACCCTATTCTTCAGAGGAGAAGGGAAATCTGAATATAGCTTGAGAGTTGTGGATCACATGCATGCTTTGGTGCATTGAGGAGTCCATGTACCCTGTGCCTACCTGCGGCATGGTGCCAGTGTTGCAAAACTCATGCCTTTGGACAGGGCAGGTGTGGGCAAGAGAGATGCTATGGGAGGTGTTTTGGACTGTAGGTACCAGAAGCACTTTCAGTACCATGTATTGAGACTGTTTTGTCACCTATATGATTCCCTTATCACTAACAGCAAGAAAGTTGATGATGTCTCAACTGTGAATTTGTCCTGAATCCTTGATGAGCCCCTCATTTCATTTTTGGAACTAAGAAAAATATACATTCATTCGAGGATATGTTATCCTACTCACCTACTGTATTCATCCATTTTGCATTATTCTAAAGGAATATCTGAGGCTGGGTAATTTATAAGGAAAAGAGGCTTATTGGCTCGCATCTCTGCATGGCACTGTCATCTGCTTTACTTCTGGTGAGGACCCAGGAAACTTTTACTGTGATGGAAGGAAAAGAGAGCCAGCACGTCACATGGTGAGTGCAGAAACAAGAGAGAAAGTGAAGGAGGGACCCAGCTCGTTTAAATAACCAGCTCTGGGATGAACTAGTAACTCACTCAAACCACCAGAATGGCACCAAGCCCGAGGGACCTGTCCCCATGATCAAATCACTTCTCACTAACTCTCACCTCCAACATTGGAGGTCACATTTCAATATGGGAGTTGGAGGAGACAACCACCCAAACTATATCTCTTATCAGTAGCCAAAAAATAGTTAGAAGTAAAGAAACTCAAGTAAGACACAGCTGAAAATGAATAAATACTTATAAAGGGAATAATCAGAAAAAAATATTAGAAAGGAAGAGTGACTCTGTGGTACTAGTATGGACAGCAATTTAATGAGAGATGATAGCTTATTAAGTGCTAAGTCAATTAAAAAAAGTATTTCTCCCCTATTTGGTATATACCCGGAGGAACTCAAATCATTCTACAAAAAAGATACCTGCACATGTATGTTTGTTGCAGCTCTATTCACAATAGCAAGAACCTGGAACCAACCATGTTGCTCATCGAAGCTGGACTGGATTTTTAAAAAATGTGTATATGTACCACATTTTTAAAATCCAGTCCTCTTTTGATGGACAGCATGGTTGGTTCCAGG
>NW_007247038.1:67682-116418 GCF_000164805.1 Carlito syrichta | reverse complement strand
TTCTCACTCATAAGTGGACCTTGAACATCTATCGTAATACTATAAGAAAAGGATCAACAGTGGTGGGAATCTATCGGGGGGACAGGGAGGGCAACGGTGGTGAGATTAATGGTAGTCAATATCTGTCTGGGGACGGAGGACACCCTTTATCAACAAGAGTGCCTGAACGATGCATATTTGTATACCTAACCCTTAACTGTTCCCCACAATTTTAAAATAAAAAATATGTTTTTTTAAAAATGTGGTACATATACACAATGAAGTATTATGCAAAATTTCACATTCTTGAAAAGGCAAAATTTCCATTATTTTGCCTTTTCAAGAATGTCATGTAATTGGAATCATTCAGTGTGGAGTCTTTTCAGATTGACTTCTCTCACTTAGGAATATGCATTTAAGTTTCCTCCATGTCTTTTCATGGCTTGATAGCTGACTTCTTTTTTAACACTGAATGATGTTCCATTGTCTGGATGTACCACAATTTATTTATTCACTCACCTAGTGAAGGACATCTTGGTTGCTTCCAAGTTTTGACAATTATTAATAAGGTTGTTATATACATTCATATTCAGATTTCTTCGTGAACACACTTTTTTAACTTATTTGGGTAGGTGCACTTTTGCTGGATTGTATGGTAAGGGTATGCTTAGTTTTTAAGAAACTGCCAAACTGTCTTCCAAAGAGGTTGTATCATTTTGCATTAACATCGGTAATGAATGATCATTCCTGTTGCTACACATCTTTGTCAACCATCAGTGTTGTCAGTGTTCCAGATTTTTGACAGTCTATCTTTACAATGGACATATAGTGTCATCTCATTGTTAAATTTGAATTTTAAAGCATTTGAATTTTTAAAGTATAATGTATTCCACTTATATTACCATATACTGATGAGAAATCTCTAACTAAAACTTATTCTAAGAAAAAAGTTTCTTGGAGTATATTTTTTCAATTAAAAGCCAGTGTAAACTTTTTAAGTACTCTCAAATATACTATAGAAATACGTTTTTAACTGAGTTGATTAAAGCTTTTCAATTTTAGAATCCAAATGTTTATGGATTCCTTCTTTTTCTACTCAAACTATACCATAAAGAAAACTTTAAAAGAAGGCTGTTCTTCTCTTTTCTTAGTTTGAGGTTGCAGTGAAGTGTTGAAGTGTAGTGCAACAATTCTGGGTTGGAGTAGAAACTTCCAGATATTAGTTACTGTTCTCTCACTAACTAGCTATATGTCTTTTACATTTTCCTATGTATCCATTTCCTCTTCTAGAAAATGAGGTGATTAAGTTCATAGAGCATTCTCGTGTTCTGTAGTGCCTGAGAACTCCAAAGACAAACCTGAAACACGATAAGAAAAAAGAGGTTAAGAGTCTGGCATCGAACAACCTTCAACTAGAGCAGCTTCAATTCCAAATATTGGGTACTCACCTTCCGTAAAATTTCACTGAAAGAAATAATTCTAGGCAAAAACAATATGGTAATTACTTGACTAGATGAACACTGGGGACTCCCAAGAAAGTATTATAGCTTATAAAGTGCTAAATTGCTTTATAAAACACTAGATTTCAAGATATGCTGTCTGGATTCAACCCAGCTGTGATTCTGATAGGATTCTCAGTTGCAGACAACAGAACTCACTTAAGCTATCTTAAATAGAAAAGGAAATTCCTTTTAAAAGTGACTTACACAGCTCACAAATTCTCTGAGAAGGAAAAAGAGTAAAATCTGGCGACTACGCATCAGGTACAACTCCCAAACCCATACGGAACTCTTCCACAGAAAACCCACTGCCTCCACCACTAGGCACAGACACTGCAATTCATACCAGAGGCACTACACAGTAGTTACTAGAAAAAGCATGCACACTATTGTCTTTATTCACACACACACACACACACACACACACAAGCACATGCACAAACACACAGAGAAACACACACACACACACAAATGTATTTCTCTTGGTACATTCTTTCAGAGGTTGCTATCTTCTAAATCAGAGCATTATGTGGGTACCTATAATCGGTACCCTAACAGTAAGGAGGGAGAGGGTTCGAAATCAAGAATCTGACTTACTTTCTTGGGGAAATAAGATTCACAAGGCATGAAGTTTGTTCAAATGCAAATAAAAATATTCAAAAGATGCTGAGCAGCAGAAGCATTTCTTCATTTCTCTCTTTATTCAATAAATTTGTGTTAGTGCTTACTAAGTGCCTAGTACTCTTCTAGGTGACAGGATAAAACAATGTACAAAATAGACAGTGTCCCTCTTTCATAACTACCGCAATTCTAAAGGAACAGACAGGATATAAACAAGTGACCAAATACATGCTCAATGTGTCAAATGTTGAGTAAGTGCTAAAAAATAAAATAAATCAGGATAAATGGACAGAGACTGATCAACTAAGGAAGTCATTTAGACAGGGTAGTCAGAGAGGTATTATTAAGATAAGTGCACTTGAGCAGACAACTGACAGGAGACAAACTATGTGGATATTTGAGGGAAAAGCATGTTTCAGGCAGAGAGATCAGCACTGTAAAGCCATGAAGTGGAGCAAATATGTTCCACATTCTGATAACACACTTACCGACACTTTAGAAGAACATGCAAAATGCAGAGTCAAGTATTAAGATATTTAATGTTCCTAAGGGCTTGAATGTTTTTCTAAAATTAAAGTTTCCGAGTAATAATGATGGAGTTCTGTCTTAGTCCATTTGTGCTACTATAACAAAATACCATAGATTAGGAAATGTATAAAGAACAGGATAGTATTTTTCATTTGGAATCTAGGAAATTCAAGCTCAAGGTATTGGCGGGTTCATTGTCTGGTGAGGATCAGTCTCTGCTTCTAAGATGGAACCTCCAGAGGGGAGGAACAGTATGTCCTCACATGACTGGAGGCAGAAGAGCAAAAGGGATGAGCTCCATCCATCAAGTCCTTATTTAAAATCACCTAATTCCATTCACGGAGATGGAATCCTCATGACTCAATTGCCTCTCAAAAGCCAACTTCCCATTACCGTTGCATTGAGAATTACATTTCAACATGGATTTTGGAGGAGGCAAAAATATCCAAACCATAGCAGTCCCTAAAAGAAACTTGTATATATCCAAGACAACGGAAGGATGCCAAGAAAAAGAAGCAGAACTCTATCACTCGACATAAACTGTGCAGCTGCACCCAACATCAGACCCTGAGCTAGCAAGAGCAAAATCTGGAGCTGCTTTGCTGCCTACAACTCTATTACAGCTGCTACAGTAGAAATACATTATAAATAGAAATACATTCTTAGCCAGGCTCAGTGGCTCAGCCTGTAATCCCGCGCTTTGGGATACTGAGGTGAGTGGATTGCCTGAGCCCGCGGGTTCGAGATCCGTCTGGGCAACTTGGTGAGACCTCATCTCTACAATAAATCAAAGATTAGCTGGGCATAGTAGCGCACGCCTGTAGTTCCAGCTACTTGGAAGGCTGATGCAGATGGATCGCCAGAGTCCAGCAGGTCGAGGCTGCAGTGGCCGGGAGCGGCCACTGCACTCCAGTCTGGGCGACAGAGTGAGATTCCAACTAAAAAAAAAAAAGAAAGAAATACATTCCTATCATCAGAGCCTAAATCAGAGTCAGAATGTGGAAGAGAACACCTGATAGTGCGTGAAGAACAAGCCTTCAAACAATGACACCAGTTGATTCAGGTGAGTTACCAAGATCAGCATGTGTACAAAGCAGCAAATGGCCATCAATCTAACATTTAATACATGAGTAAAGTCTTGCCTGGAGCTTAATGGTATTTAAGTATGCATAATACTTCCCTTCCCATGCAAATGCTTACTTACACATGCTACCAAGTAGAATGCTCAGTTAGGGGTTTGAGAAACTCAGCTGGACTTGGACGAAGTCAGGAGAAGGAGAGGATATTGAGTATGGATGATGTGAAATCTCAAAGAATCCAAGGACAAGAAAAAGTTTTAAAAGGGACTCAGATCTCTAAGTCTATCATCCGCACTCATCTCTTCTTCACTCTTCATCTTCTTCATTTCTCTTTTTCTCCCTATACATTGGCTTCTGTTTTCCTCATGGCTCATGGCAGCCAATGGCCCTAGGCCTTACATTTAATCATACAAGAATCTAAAGAGATTGAACCCTTTTGTTTCAAAACCAAAATTTCAAAAGATGGATTCTGTAGTACAATAAAGAATAGATCTGGTCTTTGTCCTCAGTTCCTGGCACAGAGCTTCAAAAATTCTTGAAATTTCCCGGATGGCATGAGTCTTTGCTGTGTTAATAAAGTTATCGTGAGGGATCCCTAGTTAGCTTTGAGATAGAGGTTGGTCACAAGAAAGAGCAAGCACATGAACAGGGGGTTGGAATTTTCAGCCACTGAGCCTCAGGGAAAGGGGTGGGTGCTAGAGATTGAGTACAATCCCATGGCCAATGATTTAGTCAATCAAACCAACATAATAAGATCCCAATAAAAACTCTTGACACTGGGGTTCAGAACTTCCTGGTCAATGGACACATTGATGTGCTGAAAGGGTGATGCATCCTGACTCTGGGGAAAGAAAGTGGGAGCTCTACTCCTAGAATCCTCCCAGTTCTTGCCCCAAGTGACTCTTCATTTGACTGTTCCTGGGTGATGTCTTTTATAATAAGACTGCAATAAATATAGCACTTTCTTGAGTTCTGTGAGTTGCTCTAGCAAATTATTGCACTTAACGGCGTCATAAAAACCTCCAGATATGTTGCTGGTCAGTCAGAAGTGTAGGCTGTCTGGGAACTCCACTTGAATCTGTTGTCTGAAGTGAGAACTGTCTTGTGGAGGGCTGACCCTTTCACCTTATGAAGTCTGATGCTAACTCCAGGTAGTTGCCAAAATTGAACTGCAGTTCAACTAGCTGAAACAGAGTCCACTCTGGCTAGCTAAGCCTAATCAATGAAGCCAAAGAGTAAGATCATATGATTAGCCCAACTTGGGTGTTCTTCCCACCCTGAACCAATCAACTATCACATTTATTTGCTTTTTTGTTTGTTTGTTTGTTTTGAGTTGGAGTCTCACTCTGTCGCCCGGACTGGAGTGCAGTGGCCACTCCCGGCCACCGCACCCTCGACCTGCTGGGCTCCAGCGATCCTTCCGCCTCAGCCTTCCAAGTAACCGGAATTACAGGCATGCGCTACCACGCCTGGCTAATTATTTTTTGGATTTATTGTAGAGATGAGGTCTCGCTGCCCAGGCGGGTCTCAAACCCGCGGGCTCAGGCAATCCACTCACCTCAGCCTCCCAAAGGCACGGGATTACAGGCTGAGCCACCGAGCCCGGTAACTGTCGCATTTATAAATATGGTAGCACCTATGACAACCATGGGAATTTAAAGGGAAGAGGCTGTTCCTAGAATAGAAGCAGGGTGGACAATGTCCTGGTGTTCTACTCCCACTGCTCAGAGTTTCAGGGACTGAGCGAGAATGCTGTGCATTTCATTTAAAGATCTAGTCAGCTCTACAGATGGCTCTGCTCATGCTATAAATCCATGTAATCGTTCCCTGTATCTGGAAAGTACATGTAATGGTGAATTTCTAAATGCTAAAACATTTGGAATGGCGAAATATCTTATGTTAAAATTGAGAGTTTACAAAGTAATTTGATCATATAAACAACTGGCTGTAGATTTCCTCAAGGGTGTATTTTCTTTGGCACAATAGATAAGTACCCTCCTAAACAAAGCCCTAAATATCAGTGGAAGATCTCTGCTGGCATTGTGTGGGCGAAAGAGAGGAGTATTTTTCATGTGTTATAGTGGTAAGGTACAATATTGTTACAAAAAAACTAAAGCTTTGTGGAGCTAATGAGGTAAAGATGAACAAGTCTACTTTCACTAGCAAGGTACACACAGTAAGATAACTCTTTTGGCCTCTTCTGTTACCACCAGCTGAAGCCTTCCCTGAAACCCTATGAATGTGTTCTGTATCTCACAGCAAACCAATGCAGCACTGTATGTATTAGCTCTTAGCCTTGATATTTTAGTTGCCCAGGAATTCATCTACTTTTTTCAGAAGACTATACAGGAATTGAGAGCATGGGCTATCTTCTATTCTATCTAGTCCTCAAGACCAGTACAATGCCTAGAACACAACAGGAATGAAATAAATATCTGTGACATTTGCATTGTTTGACGATCTTTTTGTAACTGGCCTAAACTGTCTGAGTATTGGTTTGCTCATGGGTAAAATAAAGGTAATTATAATCACTGGGTTGTTATGAGAATTAAATGCCCCATAAATGCTGCTGTAGTTGCTGCTGGTAACTGAGGCACAGTCAGCAATCATTATTCACTGATTAGAAGGCATCAGACCCAAGGCAAGTTATTTATAGTGAAGAAATCACAGGAGAATATTTCACAAGAGGTCCAGGTCACTGTTCTCAAAATAAGCAACAAGTGAAGTTTCACTGTTCAACCACCCCTTTCTTGTCTTCTCTGTAGTCACTACACCCTGGAGGGAATTCATTGTTCAAATTCATATTTACTCATTTATACTTTCATATGTACTACTTGCTATTCATTTTTTTTAACGTGTCATCAATATAATTTATTAAGAGTCAAGTAAGGTAGTTTTACTTTATGCTACATTTTTGGAGACTTTATTACACTTTGTAATTCTGCAGTAAAGAATGCATCCTGGTGCTTTTTTTCTATTTATTTATTAAACCACGTTGCTCCAGAGTACATGGGCATTTTGTCATTTACCTTTATAATATGCTCACTCTGCTTCTTACTGTTTCCTTACTATGTCCTGAGACATTAGCCAACAAAATAAGCTTGCCATGAAAAGCAAATTATAGTATATAGAAATGAAAGTTGATTATTAAGAAATCATTCTTATGCTTAGACTCTTTGTGGAAATCACAAATCATAGTGTACCATTCATACCATAATTCCTAAAGAAATAACTTCAGTTTACAGTTTAAAACACACACACACACATTTTGAGAAAAGCAATTCTATATGAAATTCCAGCAGACAAATAAAATCTCTTTTAACCAAAGGGGGAAAAAATTACTTCAGAATGGACCCCTGATATGTCAGCAGAGAAATTCTAGAAAATAGCTCTGCCAGGGAGGATGGCAAATAGAAGCCAAGAATTTATAATTAACCCCGAAATAAAGGAAATACAAAATAAAAAAGTCACCCTCGTCAAAGATAAGTGTTTCAATGAGTAAAGGTAACACCAATCCTTTGAATATTTTTGGTGGAGAGTGAGAGGAGAGCTCATCATCTACAATTTAAATGTATTGCCTTGAATAAAGTTATTTAACACTTGCCAACTACGGAATTAATGTAACATAAAATATTGAAGTTATTTGAACTATTAGCTGCAAAATTAGAACTTATAGTGGTTTGAAACCATTTTTAGAACTTGTTAATTCAAAATATCTTTTTAAAACTCTCCCAAATTGTCCAGCGTGTATTTAAATGTGCGGTAAATTCTCCGCTACCGGGTAGTCACCACAAGCAGTTTCCTTGGAAACATGTTGGTAATGTCCCTACCCTTTCCCGTATACAAAGGTGAGTTTGTTACCCAAATCACACATTCCATCTTTAATTGAGATTATAATCCTAAATCTTTGCTCCAAACAAGTTCTTAGTAAATTATAAACGAGGGTCTACTTACTTCTGATGCAAAGTAAAATGTCACAATTTACTGTTGGTGATCCCAACCCTGGCATCTCACCAGTGGCATGCTAAACATGTCGCTTCTTGAGTTATTGCCAGTGAACCTTCATCTTGTGATATATGAATATCGCCAGGGAAATTCAGAACCCTTCAGCCACTCATGTTCACGTTAATATTCCCAAGTGGTTATATTAAAAGTGCCAGCATTTCTCCCCATTAGGAGCTGTCATGCAATGTTTTATTTTGATATTTTACTTCACTGATTTTCATCATAATTTCCTACCTAGGTTCCAGACACCATGACTGCATTCATAAACTTGCATATAATATGCATGTGAAATCATATTTCCTTCTTGGACGCATTAGCAAAATTCCATCTGTCTGTTCCTTTTTAAACTGTTAAGTTTTCCACATTGAAAACAGAATTGGGTTACAATTACCTACTTTGACTTCTCATCAAAATAGCATTTTAAGTTGTATATAATATTGTTCCACAAGATCCCTTGCCTAAGGAGTTTAAACTACTTCACACACCCAGATATTTTGACAAGAAACCTAAAAGCATATTAAAGCATTTTACAGTTGAAAGGAATTTTTTGAGATTTTTCTAGTCTAACCCCTTCATTTTCTCAAATAAGAAAGCTCAGCTCAAAAGTCAGAAAAGTAGGAGGGCCAAGTGGGTGAGAATGTGAACTTGGGGATCAGATTTCCCTGGGTGCAAAGACTGTCTCTTCCTTGCCCTTAGCTGGGAGACTTAGGCAAGTTGTCGGTGACACCTCTCTGAGCCTCTGTTTCTGTGTCTTAAAATTGTGTAAGCCTTATTGGATTGCTGTGTAGATTACATGAGCTAGTACATCCAGTGCCATAGAGAAGATTTCTTCCCCATTCTTGTGATTTCCATGAGGTGGGAGTTGCCTTCACTATCCCTGACTAGTGACTTTGAAGGAGGAGGCGGGGTCGTGTAGCCCAGCTCCATCTGTACCTCTCTCCTAGGAACAGCTGCTCACAGAATGCACTGCTTCTGCCCCTTCCCAGTCCTCTTGGGCCACCCTTTGGAAAATTCCACAGTCTACCAGCATGGTCTGAGACTGCATGCAGAAATCTATCTAATCCCAGGGCTCAGCATCGGGAAGCTTGTTGTTGGCCACATTGTTTGATATTACCTTCATTTGTCATAAAAGTGATATTCTGTCTTTCCATCTGACCTCTTCTGTTTTCCCTCTCATTTGGTTCAGAACTCTGACTAGAACAACTTATGGAGTCAGCCTAAGTGTCTATCAATGTTTGAATGAGCAAAGAAACATGGCATATATACACAATGAAATATGACTTGACCTTAAGAAAGAAAATACTATCACTTGTGACATGGATGAACCACACGGACATCATGCTAGGTGAAATAAGCCAGGCACAGAAAGACAGATAGTGCTTGATCTCACTTATATGTAGACTTTGAAGCAATCAAACTCAGAGAAACAAAGAGAAAGGTGGTTAGCAAAGGCTGAGGGACCGGGGGTATGGGAGTTGTTGGTCAAAGGGTACAAGGTTGCAGTTAGACAGGAGAAATAAATGATAAGTATTTAAGGTGTGAGATGTATTGATTAGCTTGATTCAGTCATTCTACACCACATATATGTAACTTATCTATTAATGTGATAACATATATATTGATATACCAATAATCAGAGCTAAGAACTATACATGTTTACTATCTAAGCTACATCTCAGCTGCATCCACTGTTTAATTGCAATTTTCAGACTTGTTGAGAACCATCATATACATGAATGCTAAAATAATGCACTGAATTTGTTTGAAAGATAAAGGCATTAATAAAATGATAGCAAAGTAAACCAAACAACATACAAATTAATTAACAATTTTAGACTTGGGTATTGGACTCAACAATTCAGAAAACATTGCTATACCTAATATTTGGCATGAGGTTTAAGATAACTCCTGGATTCAAGTTCTAAAACTACTATCCATGCGCGATATAGCATTTATTTAATATTCCTAGATCCCTGTCCTTACCAGAAAACAAGGATACAGTTCTACCTCACAGAATCATTGGGAGGATCAAACAAGAGATTTCAGATGTTCACTGAGATCAGGTGTGGGTGTGAAAACATTTCTTAAATTGTAAAGTGCTAAATACGTGGCTGATCATGATTGCTTTATTATTTGTTTATTTATTTATTTGTGGCTAATGCAGAATTAGATTAATCATCACTCTTAGTTCATAATGCTTACTGATCATTGGTCCTGGCTTGGTCTACCTTTATTTCATTGGTTGATTATCTAGTCCTTTTTAAAATGTAATAAGCATTTATGAGGTCACCACTCAAAACATAAGATAGGACTCTGATAACAAACCACATCTGGTCACATACTCCCCTTCATACCTCCTATTTCCCCTCTGAATCCCACATTCATTCTCTTGCTTTATTTTTAAACAGTCTGATTGCATCAGTGTATATTTTCTTCTATCTTTAATAATGATTTATTCGACTATTCTTTGAGGTTTTATATAAACAATTATCTACAAATAGTAACAGTTTGATTTTCTCTTTAGACTTCTATTTCTTTTTCTTTTCTTGTTGTACTGACTGGTTCGAGGAAAATGTTGAAAGCCTCAAAACTTATGAAGCTAAATGTCCATGGTAAGACTCTAGAAAATGAACAACACAGTAAACCTATAAAAATGAGAAGAAAATAAATATGATTTATTTCAAAGATCACATCTCCATGATTGCATTTTAAAGATTGTAACTGACTGATACAATGGAAGTAATCCAAAAGAACCGCCACAGACTTCCACTACCACATCGACCCATCCATATTAGATTATTAGGTGTGCCACTGCAAGGTACCAGAGTAGCTTAAACAACAAAAATGTATTTTTCACAGTTCTGCAGGCCAGAAGTCTATGATCGAGGTGTTGGCAGGGTTATTTTCCCAGGGTCTCTCCCCTTGACTTGCAGATTGACATCTTTTCGCTGTGCCCTCATGTGGTCTTTTCTTGTATGTTGTATCCCTGATGTCTGTTTTCTTCTTATAGGAACATCAGTCATATTGGATTAGGGCTCCACTTTTACAGCTTCATCTCACCTTAATCACCTCTTTTTTTTTTTTGAGTTGGAGTCTCACTCTGTCACCCAAGCTGGAGTGCAGTGGCACGCACACTCAAGGCCACCTCAGGATTGACCTGCTGGGCTCAGGCGATCCTTCCGCCTCAGCCTTCCAAGTAGCCGGAACTACAGGCACATGCAACTACGACTGGCTAATCTTTTTATTTATGGGAGAGACAAGGTCTCGCCAAGTTCCCCAGGCTGGTCTCGAACCTGCAGGCTCAGGCAATCCACTTGCCTCAGCCTCCCAAAGTGCTGGGATTACAGACAGAGCCACCAAGCCCAGTCCCTTAATCACTTCTTTACAGGCCTCCAAATGGAGTCTCATTCTGAGGTCCTGAGGGTTATTACTTCAACATATGAATCTGGGGAAAGGTCACCACAGTTCAGCTCATAATACTACCTACAACCATCTGTACCCCACAGGACACTTTTATGCCCCTTTTACTGGGTAGATACAGCCCTACATGAGAAGCACAGGTTGGCTGCACCTCTGCTCCTACTCTCTGCTCAAGCATTCAACGTCAAACAGAGCAAAGTCTCCACTCAGGCATTCAATGTCTCCACAACCAGAGGTCATGACCCAATCTGTACCCAAATACCTTGCCTTCCCACCAGGTCCTACAGGCAGGCACTCCCTACTCCTGTCTAGTAGATCTGTGCTCTTTTACCTTGAATACGCCACACCTCTCTTTGCTACAACATAGTTTTGCTCTCTAAGTGTTCCCGTCAACATGACAAACATGCTGTTATTTATCGTTAACCCCTCTTTTAATCCCATATTTGACCCACTTCTCTTCCACCAGCTCTCATCATCTCCCTGCACCCTTTATGGCAAACCTTCTCAAAGAGTAGGTTAGAGTCACTAGTTCCAATTGGCCTCCTTGCATGCTCCCTCACCCCATCCCTGACAACTATGAAAAAAATATTCCCATCAAGAACATCAAAGACCTACATGTTACTAAATCTCAAGATCAGTTCTTTACATTTGAACAAGTTTTGTTCTCGGGATACTTGTTCTATCAGCAGCATTGACACAATTGATCAACCTATATTGACACTTGATAGTCTTTTTTAAAAAATTAGCTTCCAGAATACCACATTCTTGGATTTTCTCCAACTTCACTGGTCATCCCTTCTCAACGGCTTTTTCTCAGTCCTTCTCTTCTTCCTGACCTATGAATACTGACACTCTCCAGAGTTCAGTTTTGAATTGCTCTTTTCCATCTACATTCACTCTTTTGGTGAGTTCAGTCTCACAGCTTTAAATACTTTCTATTTTTTTTTTTTTTTGAGTTGGAGTCTCACTCTGTCACCCAGACTGGAGTGCAGTGACATGCTCCCGGCCACCGCAGCCTCGACCTGCTGGGCTCTGGCAATCCTTCCGCCTCAGCCTTCCAGGTAGCTGGAATTACAGGTGCGCGCTACCACGCCCAGCTAAAACACTTTCTATACATCAATACTCTCAAACTTTCTCTCTCTCCTGGACTTTAAAAGTGAATATTCTACTGCCTATTCAACACTTCCCTTGAATGTTGTGGTAGGCAGAATTTTAAGATGGACCAACAAGATTTCTGGCTCTGAGAAATCCCCAAGGCCATAAATATGATGGATCTCACTCCTATAGCTGTTGTGTTACATCATAATTAGGAAATGATATTCAGATGACCCTGGTCTAATCACATGAGCTTTTAAAAAGCTGGGTTTTCTCCGGCTGATCTCAAAAAAGAAAGCCAGAGCATTGAAGCAGGAGAGGAAGTCAACATGAGGGAAGGTTCATTCTTAAAGATGGAACAAGAGCCCAACATGACCTCCAGGTGCTGAGAGCCGCTTCCATCTGACAGCCAGCAAGAAAACCGGAACCTCAGTCCTACAACCACAAGAAACTGCATTCTGCCAACAATTTGAACAAACCTAGAAGCGGTTTGTTCCCTACACCCTCCAGACAAGAACTCAGCCTGACCAACATCTTGATTTCAGCCTTGTGAAGCCCTGACCAAAGACGTGCACCATCTGCCTTCTGACTTCTAAAATTGTGAGTTATAAGTGGATGCTATTTTAAGTCACTATAAATGCATAATAAGCTCCTCAAGATCAGAATTTCCAAAACTGATTTAGTCTTCTCTTCAAATTTGTTTCTCCTCAGTCTTCTCCCTCATCATTGATGGTACCTCCTTCCTTGCAGTGGCTCAGGCCGGAGTACATGCGTTGATCCTTGACTTATTGCTCTCACAGCCCACATCTACAGTTAGGAAACCCTCTTGGCTCTACTTCCAAAATCTATTTAATCTTAATATCTTTACCACCTCCTCTGCTACCACTTCTGTCTTAAGCCATCCAGCCACCATCATCCCTTCTCACTTTGGCTGCTGTAATAGCCTTTTAACTAGACTCCCCTGCTTCCACCTGACCCCGATGTCTGTGCTCCACATAACAGCCAAGGAGCTTTTTGGAGACTATAAGTCATACCATGCCATTCAAAAAGCTGTGTGAGTTCTCGGTTCTCTAAGTAAGTTCTTGGATCAGAGAAGAAAGGGACAGGTGTAATACTGTTCCCTAATAGCTTCCAGTACTGCTACCAGTATTCCAAATAGGGACAAACAAGAGAAGGGGTTTGAACAGCGATTCAAACACAGTGTAATCTGATTTCCAACACCACAGTTATTTTTTTCTTTGGACAAATTTATAAACAACACTCAGTCAAAACTTTCAGATTTTCTGAGAATAATAAGAGTGCTAGATATTCTCTACTTTAAAATCTTCCATTTTGGACTAGGCTTGGTGGCTCAGCCTGTAATCCCAGAACTTTGGGAGGCTGAAGCAAGTGGATTGCCTGAAACTGCGGGTTCGAGACCAGCCCGGGTAACTTGGCGAGACTTCATCTCTACAGTAAATTAAAATAAAAAATTTAAATTTAAATTTAAAAAAATTAGCCAGGCATGGTAGCGTGTGCCTGTAGTTCCAGCTATGTGGAAGACTGCGACAGAAGGATAGCCAGAGCTCTTGAGGTCGATGCTAGGGTGGCTATGAGTGTGCCACTGCATTCCAGCCAGGGCCAAGGAATGAGACTCCAACTCAAAAATAAAATAAAATAAAAAATAAATTAAAATCTTCCATTTTGAAGCTGTTATGATTTTAAAAACAAAAACAAAGAAATTGGAATTCGGTTTCAGCACATCTGCCACTTAGCCATAAGACCATGGCAGGTCATTCGGCCTGTGAGGCTCAATTTCTCTTCTGAACTGAGAGTTAGTCCAGTCTGCCCTGCCCGACTCACAGGGACACCACAAGAATTAATGGTGATTCTCACATTTGGGGAAAATTTTATAACTAATGAGCTCTGTACATGTCTGTCCCTATTATTAATAAAATTATTCAGCAGCCTCTCAACACCTCATCATTCCTCCCACAGCCAACAAACCTCCCTATAAAATTACAGAAACTCCTGCAGGTGACCCATAGGACTGGATGCTTGTTGCTTATTGGGTGACCAAGCAATAAAAAGCAAGTTATGGCTCGTAAATTTTCAGAGCTGTCTTTATCCTGCAGAATCTGAAATTAAGGTGGAAAAGGGAATTGGGCTATTGGTAAATACAGATTCTGTTTCTGACACAGGAATCTCACTGCTCAGGAGTCAGCGGGTACAGTCAGCCCTCCAGGTGCATGAGTTCCACATCCATGGATTCAACCAACCGCAGATTCAACCAAACACAGATTCAACCAAACACAGATTCAATCAACCGTGTATTCAACCAACCACTGATTCAACTAGCAAGGGATTAAGCCAATTATGGACTCAACCAACCCCAAAGTCAACCAACCATGAATTCAGCCAACCATGAATTCAACCAATCACAGATCAAAAATATTGGGAGAGTAGTGATGGATTGCTGCATCTGTACTGTACATACTTTTGTTCCTTGTCACTATTCCCTAAAAGATACAGTAGAACTAATTACATAGCATTTGCATTGTATTAGGTATTATAAGTAATCTAGAGATAATTTAAAGTATACTAGAAGGTGTGGCATGTTATATGCAAATATGACATAATTTTTAGCAGGAACTTGAGCATCCTTGGATTTTGGTACCCACGGGGAGTCCTGAAACCAATTTTCCATGAATACCAAGGGAAAACTGTATTACCAACACATTTCAGTTTTTGCCTTTCCTGATTTCAGCATGCCTGGTCTTGCTGAGAAAAAAGTTACAAAGCCATCATAAGAAAGAGCCGACCAGTGGTCAGGAGGAAACATGGCCTTGGAAAAAATGTAGCACACAGCTAGGTTATGAGGGATTTATGATCCCTGCACTCCCCAGGACATGACCATAACAGGTGTGATTCCAACAAGATGACAGAAAACACAGAGGAGAAAACACAGTGCTGGGAAAGAAGTCAGGATTATCAAGTAGGAGAAATCTTAGAAGCAAGGGCTATTATAATAGCATCTGGGCAGTCGTTATTTCTGAGTCTGAGAGACCACATCACACCACAAATAAATTCAAAACCCCATGAGTCTTTCTACAGGCCTGTTCTTCTTTGGCAACCCCCACTGCTAGGCTCCCCCAGTAATAAGTGCTTTGTATAGACTATGTGGGATACCTTTCCTTTTCCCCAAGACCTATGCTCCACCTTGTGGGCCTGATGTCTACACTGAGAGGCCAATCTGCATAGAATATGCCATCCTGTGGCTTCCAGTTGGATCCAAGGAAACTCAGCAGGAAGCAGAAGGAGAAAGTGAGATATGAAATTGTCTAACCCTGACTCTTGCACAGGGGCATCACCTCAGGCTGCTGCTTCCCTCAGCTTGTGGCTACTTCCCCTCTCAGGGCAACACCACCCCCTTCTCTGTCACTTTCTTCTTCCAGATTCAGGTAAGCATGTTCCCTACCTTGTTCCTTTGGGCCTAGAGAGCGTGACAGCTCTGCTAACTGCTGGGAGTGTTGCCGTATCCCTAGTGGTTTTCCATGCCTCCTCATCACAGCCTTGTAAACAGTCCCTTATTAAAATTAAACCCTCCTCATGCTCCCCATTTTGTGTGTAGCATCTGCTTCTTGCCAGGCCCCTGACGGGCACGTTTGCTGAATGAAATAAGTGTGTCCTGAATATTATTTCACTCATCAGAGGCATAATTAGAAATGAGCACCTCAGTAAAAAAATTCTAATTTTAGCATAACCCACTTATGAAGTGTCTTTATATTTTAATTAAAAAATATTTGCATTAATATTTTAATAAGTACAGGTTGAATGTTCTTAAACCAAACATTTGAAATCCAAAATGCTCCAGAGTCAGAAACTGTTTGAGTGCAGCCATAAGTAGAAAATTTCACACCAGACTTTACGTGACAAGTCTTGATCGAAATGTACAAAATTAATAAGAAATGTTGCAGGCTATGTGTGTAGGGTATATATGAAACATAAGCACATTTCATGTTTTGACTTGGGTCGCCTCCCCAAGATATCTCATAACATAGATGCAACATCCCAAAATTCATAAAAATCGAAAATCTGAAACACTTCTGGTCCCAGGCATCTCAGACAAGAGGCATCCAACCTGTAAGCCCTTTGAGTCTCAATTTAAACGTCTATTCTTCAGGTCTGAATCATCCAACCCTCAGTCTTCATGACGTCTTGCTTTTCTTTCCTACTGCTACTGCAGATTCTTATTATACACGTCTGTTGTCATGTGAAAGCCTGAACTTTCTAGACCTGAGCCTTCATGAAAGCAGCCGTACTTAGTGTCTTCAGCACTGCGTTCCAGAGCAAGGTGCCTGGCACCCAGTAAACATGTGGGCACCCAGGAAATGTGTGGTGAGTGAATGGCATAAGATAAATAAACAAGAGGGAGGCAGGTCAGCTCACTGCTCAGCTAACCCTTCTTCACCTCGCCCTTCCCAGCACACACCTGGATTGCCAACCTCCCTGTTCGGTGTCCATTCACGTCCAGTATTTTATAGCACCTCAAACCCTCAGTGGGTCTTCCAACTCTATCTTTTTCTGTGAGAAGTGCTGCCTTCCCCAAATACAGGATAAGTTTCTAGAATATAGTCTATGACTTAGGTTTGCTTTGTATCCCCTACAATGCACTTTATATAAGAATGTCTAGGACTTAGTCTGCTGTAAATCAAGGGCTCTCTAAATTGGCATGAGGTTGCAGTCAGGAAGGCTATTATTAAAAAGTTAAAAAAAACACACAATTATTTTGGCAAAGATGTAGAGAAAAGGGAACGCTTATACACTGTTGGTAGGAATGTAAAATAATACAGCCTCTATGGAAACAGTATGGAGATGTCTCAAATAACTAAAAATAGAACTACCATTCAGCACAGCAATCCCATACTGGGTATCTACCCAAAAGAAAAGAGATCATTATATAAAAAGACACCTGTACTCATATGTTTATCTCAACATTACTCGTAATAGCAAAATCATGGAATCAGTCTGTGCTCATTATAGGATGACCGGATAAAGAAAGCATACAGCAAACACACACACACACACACACACACACACACACACACACACACACACACACACCATAGAATATGATGCACCTATAAAAAAGAATAAACTCATGTCCCTTGCAGCAACATGGATAAAACTAGAGGTCATTATTCTAAATGAAATAACTCAGAAACAGAAAACCAAGTGCCACATGTTCTCACATATAAGTGGAAGCTAAACCGTGGGTACAAGTGAACATAAAGATAGAAATAACAGAGACTAACGGCTCCAAAGTCAGGGGAATACAGGGGCATGAGGGCTGAAAAGTTACCTGTTGGGTTCAATGTTCACTACTGCCCATGTCAATGTACATGCACTCCCTGCGTCTAAAATTTAAACATAGTAGTTATAAATAAAAATAAAATAAAATGACATGGAATGGGACTGACAAAAAGGCTCACAACAACTTAGCAAAAATAAACTATGACTCACAACTCATTCCAATCATGAAACTTCGATAGTGTATAATCAAATATCTTCCAGGCCCTGAATCTCATTCCTCATTGTCCAGCCACACCGTCCGTTGCTGAAACAGAAATGTCGCTCACTCACAAAATGTTTACATCCAAACACAGCAAAAACATGAAAATCTTTAATAGAAACTTTAAGTTGACGCCGATGTTGTGGAATGTAGTGGAACATTTGCTGCAGATGCAACTTGGGAGTTCCACTGCCATGGTGACCATTTCTTCACCTTTAAGTTTTGTCATTTCTCCTTCTCTGTCTTCTAGTTAGGAGATTGTAGCTGCAGTTTTCAGATAAACGAAATCTCCAGTGTTAGCACAAACAGTTGACCACATTGTATTCCCAGCAACAACTTTGTGTTTAACATAATTTAAGTCATGTATTTATTTATCTAATTATTCCAATGTAACTATACTTGTATTGACTTTTTTGGAAACCCTCTTTTATTGGTATATCCTTCCACCCACAATGAAAAAAAAAGTAATTCACAAAATGTTAATAGTGAGGCTAGTTTTGAAGTTGATGACAATGTGTGAAATAAAGTACCTATCCAAATATGAAGATATCTTTCTAAATTAGAAACTTAAAATGAGTTGAGTTTATTGCTTTCCTTCGTGTTTTATCTTCTTTCTTTTTTTCACAAATGTGCACTTTTTTTTTTTTTTTTACAGATGTGCACCTTTGGAAAAAAAATTCTTTGTTTAATCTTTCCTGGATATGATCTGTGTTCTTTGAGAAGTTTCTAGATTCAAATGACCTGATTTAAATACCCATCTGGGTTTGTCTGGCTTGATTTGCAACACCCTCAAAAAGCATTTAACTTCTTGAATATTTATTAAAGTTAGATTCTGTTTAACTCTTCCTTGGCTGGCTAGGTGTGGTAGTGTGCACATGTAAGTCCCAGCTACTCGGGAGGATAAGGTGGGAGGATCACCTGAGCCCAGGAGCTCAAATCCAGCCTTAACAATACAGTGAGACCCCCATCTCCTAAATAAATAAATACTTTTTAAAAGATAACTGGAAAATCCCCAAAGGTGTGGAAATTAAACAATATACTTCTAAGAAACCCAAGAGTCAAAGAAGAAATCACAAAGAAAACTTTTAAAAATTTAAAGATTTGTATACATTTTATTTATAAATATATATAATCAGACATTACTAGACAAATCCTCGAAAAAACAAAAGGCAAAATTGCCCAGCCTAAGAAAAAGTAAATTCTCTGAGTCTTTCTGCTTTCTAAAAAGAAACCACAGAATGTGTGTAAACATAGTGACAAAGAGTACAGAAGACTGCCCCCGTTGTGAGACTGTTTAAAATTTGACATGTTTGAACTCTCAACACACTTGGTGAACTTCCGGAAAGCTCTACCAGTCATAATTAACCACTAATGAAATTGTACTGGGAAAAAAGTTACAAGCTATATTCGAAATCTCTTTAAGTCTGAGGGAGCAAATTCCATGAGAATGATTGCCTTCCTATATAAGAAACTGCCACGGAAAGGCTCCGAAACAAATCTGTCCCCAACAGCTAATAATTCACCTATTATCAAACCCTCCAGAATCATAATACCTCGGTCCCAACTGTGAGCCTGCAAATATATGACAAAACAATTGATGAATTGCAGTGACCAGCCGAATCGGTAATGTGCTTTGGGATTCGGGAACTCCACCCACCCTACGTGTGAGAAGAATTTACGAAGATAACATGACATACTAATATATTTTTACAGCTTAAACAAGATATTCCATGCCATTTTTGTGCACCACACATAGTTTATCAATATAACTCCTAAGACCTTTATCCTCTTTTGCTTCTTTGCTGTTGTCCATAATATAATTATCAAAAAGGTTAAGATCAACTGAGCAGTGGAAGCATATGAACCCTAGACAGAAGCTTCTTTTTGTAATTTTCTTTCTCTATTTTTGCTCTGTTCATTGTTTCATTTTCATTTTGTGGTTTTTGTTGCAATTGTCTTAATAGAATCTGCAGCCATAGCAAATACATAAATAGCACCTCAAATGTTTAGGCATGACC
This sequence comes from Carlito syrichta, assembly GCF_000164805.1. NCBI lineage: Eukaryota > Metazoa > Chordata > Mammalia > Primates > Tarsiidae > Carlito > Carlito syrichta. Next base: position 96,623 of record NW_007247038.1, on the reverse strand, counting down.
TGTGAAAAACCTTGTTTCTTTATCTCCTTTTAGGTGGGTCAGGAGGTGGGTCAAATCTGAAAGAAGCATTGGCTAGGATTCAGATATCTTTCAGAGAGAAATCAAGGTCACCACCTTCGAAGGATAAAGCTGTTAGTTTGTAGGTAGGAAGGACATCAGTGCTGTCCTCTCCCTTAGCTGTTGCTGAATGTCAGATCTACTTCTGAGAACTGTTCCCCTTCTCTAAGACAGTCGGCACAGTTAATTATAGAAAGGTACTTCAGACTCTTCTGCTTAATCATATTTGATGTATACAAAATGTATTCTGCTATATTGAGTAGTCAAGAAAATTCTGGAAAATGGAAAGAGTTAATATATTCCAGGCTTGTCACTGCTTATGATTAAAAAAAGCAAGCAGCTCATGATTGCCTAGCACAGTGTGCTGTTCTTAAATTAGCTCACCTAGTCCTTATGCAACACTAAGAGATAGGGACTATGATGCCCATTTCTAATTGAGGAAACAGAATTCTGTAATTTGAAAAGTTTTTCCAAGGTCAATAAACTAGTAAATGAAAGAGCTGGAACTTGAACTCGAGCTCATCCTCCTCCAAAACCCATGCTCTTGAGAGCTAGGCTGAAGTTTCTGCAAAATTCATATATGCGCTTCATGCTGTTGATATGCAATTAAAATATTTCAAATATCAATCATGCTTATAAGCTATAAACACACTGCAAATCCTCTAAAATTAGACAAAGAGAAATTTTGCCAATTGTGAACAGGGTGATCTTGGGAAACTTACTCAAAACTTCTAAGCTGCAGTTTTCTCATTTGTACAAGATGAGATCACATGCATCAGGTACATAATAAAAAAAACCAACATATGGTAATGCCTTCCTTGAATCCATTTAGAAATTTTCAATATTTGAGATAATCAACTTCAAAAAAAAATAACTGCCTTACACATAGGTTCCCTTGCAATAACTTGCATGAAGCAGACAATTTCATAAGTATTTATTAGAGAAAATGGAATGTTCTCAGTAAGCAGTAATGGGAAAAAATTACTGACTGAAACCTCGATAGTGACTTCCAACTACCACACTTTGTCAGTAGGAAATGTATACCTAGAATGACCCTAAACTCAGATGAGGCTTATGTTCTTAGGTCAGAACATGTCACATTCTGATACTGAAGCTTAAAATAATCAATATAAAACAAATTAGTTCATCCATCTGCAGAATTACTCACCCTAAGAAAAGATTTGCAAATATATTGTTAACAAAGTGTATCTTGAATCCTCAACAATAGATCCAAAGTTGTACCACCCAGTGCAGTAGGCACCAGTGGCATCAGCTCTGGAGTATTTGAGATATGTTTGAAGAGTTAAATAACCACTGGATGTCAAAGACTTTATTTCAAAATGTAAAAATTTGTATTAATAATTTTATATTGACTATAGATTGAAATGCTACTTCGGGCATACTATTATATATAATAATCACATTTGATTTTTACTATAATTAATGTTTCCTTATAGATTATTAACATATTAACTTCACCTATCTTTTTTTATTTTTTAATATGGCTACTGAAAACTTTAATAATATGAACTTTAATTATTCACATTGCATTCTGATTGTTCACTGTGTTTTAGAGTGTTTGCCCACTAGAAGTCAGAGTTCATGCTCTCTAAACAGTACTGAAGATGTGCTGAATGTTTTTAATTTCTTTCCTAGAGCTAAGATGAGGCTAAAACACTTTAAACAAATTGAACAGCTATTCTCCATCTTTCTCTAGTTCACCACTGACATCGAAGCAGTCAAAGATGATAAGCCTTTTCAATTCAGCAGCTCTCTTTGGAAACTCTGTGCCTAGGCACTATATTTGGTTTGTGGCTCAGTTGTCTACATTAATTAAGAAAGATCTGAATTACAATTAAAAGAAAAGTACCCATTTGGGGGGTATTAGGTCTTTAGAAATGACATAATCATGTCTTATAATAGAGGTGAGATCAGAAAAACACTGCTACATGAGTCCCAACAGTGGGTGTATTGGGTGCAGGAAAAAGAGAAGAGTTAAAGAAAAGATAGATTATTAGAAACTTCTGGTCAGCAACATCCAAGGTGATTTCAAAAGTTGCTTTGGTTCAAATAAGAATCTAAGGGAAACCACCTCGGGTTCCTTCCCACTGTGGGAGCTTTTTGATCCTCTTTATAAATCCTGCTTTAAAAAAAAAAAAAAGAATCTAAGAGAAGATATGGGAAAAATTGACCAAAAAATAATTCACCCAAAGAGGAAATCAGAGCTGTGAGGTGAGTCCAGCTTTTTTGGCATATTAGGAAAATGTGTGCAAACCAATCTGAAATAGTGAAAGCAAATGTCTAACTTAGCAGTGGGAAGTACCAAGTCATGCCCTCCAACCCCCTTTTTGTTCCTTTGAATCCAAGAAAAACTTGGAAAAATCTTATTAATAAGCAATCAGGAATGAAAAATTGTTATTGATTAGTCTTTCAGAAATATTATAGCAACATCTGGTTAGGATTGCATACTTCTTTTAATCTTTCTTGAAAAGCCTTAACTAAGAAAAGGAAAGATTCAATCACTTTAGAAATTGAGAACATTAATTGTCATATAATTATTTTCCTTTGGGACGTTTTATAAAAATATAACCCACAGTGTAAATGTGGATTCTTAAATCACTAGAGAAAATAGCTCATTAAAATGCTCTAAGTTCATATTTATTTTCTGTGAGAATATTTCTTCTTTGTACTGTTTATAAGTTTTAAGTCACTGAAACAGAATTTAATGAAATTTTCAAGAAACCGACGTTGATGTTCTGATCCAGATTTCAAAGAAACAATTTATCTTGGTTCGTCACACATGACATTGTCTCATCACTAAATCTGAGTCTGAAGTCTTAAAATTTCTGGACCTCTGACCTCACTAAGAATTTTAAATCTGTGTCCAAAATAGAGATTTAAACTGCCTAAGATGTGTCTATTTTTGATGACCATTGAATGTAGAAACATTTTTACTGGAATTTGTGATTTAGTCAGTTCATGTTTATATGTTCATGATTCTTTTATATGCTAAATGGAATTTAATGACTATTTATAAGCAATATCTAGGAACCAGATACATTAAACTTCTTTGAATAATTTAGATAGACTGATAGATTATAAATAGATAGATAGATAGATAGATAAATACAATTGATAGATAATGAGCTCTCAGTGGATATTAAAAATAAAGGAGTCCTGAGGTGAGGGGATTGACTGAGCCCACGGGTTCGAGAACAGCGTGGGTAACTTGGCGAGACCTTGTCTCTACCATAAATCAAAAAATTAGCCGGTCATGGTAGTGTTCGTCTGTAGTTCCAGCTACATGGAAGGCTGAGGCAGAATTGCCCAAGCCCAGCAGGTCGAGGCTGCGGTAGCCATGAACATGTCACTGTACTCCAGCATGGGTAACAGAGTGAGACTGCAACTCAAATAAAAATAAAAAAATAACGGAGTCCACTTTGGTCAAACACAAGAAAACAGCACTGAAAACAGAACAGAGAACCTTGGAGACTATGTCACAGGTTCCAACCAAACATTCTGACAAGTTCAGACATTTGCTTGTTCAACTGAAAGAAACTAGTCATTCCAGTTTTCAGTACACAAATGTTTGTATGATTAAAACGACTTCTTCGCCTTTTTTTTAAAGTGGTAATTTTTTTTCCAATGTGGATAAGTCAGATGAGTCCTTCTTTTCACTGATTTACCCAAACCACACTTGAGCTATCTGAGTAATTATCCAATGATTTTGACTGATACAGAGTCCATCAAAATGTTTTAAAAGGATAAGAAAAAGCTCCAAGAGTTTAACCTTCCAATTTTATTATAGAGACACAGCCTTTAAGTCACTTAGTATAATGTTTTCAGAAGAATTTTTATTGCATCTAAATGTCTAGACACATTCTAGATCTCTGATAGGATCCATGCAGTGTAGAGCCACTTCACTGCCAGCCACTGAAATAATTCCATCCTCATCAGAATTGGGCAGTACCTCCAACACAGTGCATAAGTAACATATTTTTTTAATTCAATATTTTTTATTTTGATATTGTGGGGTACAGTTAAGGGTTAGGTATACAAATATGCTTCATTCAGGCCCCCTTGTTGATAAGGGGTGTCTCCCCATCCCCACCTCCTTTCCCCTCCACCCCCTCCATAGTTTCCCATCACTGTCAATGCTTTTCTTATAGTATTACGAAGATGTTCAAGGTCCACTATATGAGTGAGAACATGTGATACTCAGATCTTTGTTTCTGTGAGAGGTCACTCAGTATTATAGACTTTAGTTCCATCCAGGTTGCTGCGAAATTCATGATTTTGTTCTTTTTTATGGCTGCATGGTATTCCATCGTGTATATGTACCACATTTTTTTAAAGGTATGCTTTCGGGAATTAAAACACACTTTTTGGTCAGAACATTGATTTACCCAAATCATCAATCAAGATTTTTTTTTTTAAAGATAAAAGTAAACCAAGGGTTTAACCTTTCACTTTTGTTCGGTAGGCATGGCCTTTGAATCTGCATTAAAATAGTTCCTCAGATGCAAGTTCACAACAGCAAAACAAATTCTACAATTAAGGAAAAAATGCTATTTTATAATCAGTTAATTGCAAATATTTATTATGCACCTATTATGTGGCATCCTTTGAGGGTAAGTTAGATATGGAAAACAGTGACAGAAAAGGACAGCCGGTGGCTCAAATGTGCTGTGTTCTGAAATTCCCTTGTGATCATCTATGCCAATGTGAGGGAATGAGCATTGCTGGTAGCCTATGAAGTGCCAGACACCACTGAGTACAAGGGGATAGGATGGGGCTGTTGCCCCAGGTGAGACCACAGCCTGATGGGAGAGAGACTACAATGCTTAGCATGTGACATGCTAAGCTGTAGAGCAGCATGATAATCAAGAACAAGCTAAAAAAAGACATTCCATATAATACGTTTAGTTTGAAGTAAAAATGCCTTTATTTTAAGATTAGCTTCAGCAGATTTGGAGGTAGAGTTTCATTACACCTCCATCACCCCACATGGAACCCAAACTCCCTAACCCCAGAAGGGCGTGTCCTACCACTGCTGGTATATTTGCAATCTCTAGTCCATGGCAATGGAATTTCCAGTAACTGGGTTCCCTTTATGAAAAAAAAATGTGGAAATTTCTTTGACTGCTTAAATGTCTCATTTCAACTGAAAGTGTTCCATCTCATAAATCTAAAACATCACATGCAAATCTCCCAGTCACAATTTTTTCTCTTTACAGATTCCATACCCCCTTACTTCCAATGCTCCCTAGAGTCAATCTCAAAGAAACATCTTTTCTTCCTCTTTTTTTATCTATTCTGTCTGGCTAGGGATCATGGTCTGCACTTTCCAATATTATCCCTTCAATATCTATTGTCCTTGACCTTGTCAATCTCTCTTCCAATGCATAAGGAATGAAAACTACTGGCTCAATCTAACCACTGATGGGCTCCACTTCACCTAAATTCTATGAAGAGAATCACACAGTCATGAAATAGGCACCAAGAAGGAATATCGTCTCCAACTTTGGTCAAGCTTTAGGGCCAACCAGCTGTACCTTTGTATGTCCCTAGTCTGCAACTTTTCCCTCTTACCATAAAGAGCTTTACTATTTACTCTTTACATTTACAATTCCTCGAACTCCTCTTTCAAATTCCACCTTTCTCATTCACAGAAGATTGTATTATCCTCTTCTTAACATAGAAAACTTGTTATTTAGGAAGAACATTCTTAAAGCCCTATATTCCTATTTTTGGTCAGTGAGTAATTGATCTCCCTTGTCTTACTTAATTGTTCTATGAATTTTTAAATTTAATTTCAAAAATGTGGGGTACAATTTAGGATTAGGTAGATAAGTGGTCATCATACAGGTAAAGTTTGGGACTCCCTTTGGTACCCACTTCACCTGTTTTGAGATCAGGTCCCCTTATTGATGCTATGTGCTTCCCCCTTTCCTCCTCAGGCAGCATCCCACTGCTTCCAAACCCTTTCTTATAGCATTATGATAAATGTTCAGGGTCCACTTATAAGTGAAAACATATGGTACTCAGTTTTTTGTTTCTGTGACACTCCATTATCTTCAATAACTCAAAAACCAACAAGTGCTGGAGAGGATACGGGGAAAAAGGAATGCTTCTACACTGTTGGTGGGAGTGTAAACTACTAAAAACATCTGGGAAAACAATGTGGAGTTTTCTAAAAGATCTAAAACTCAACCTTCCATATGACCCAGCAATCCCCTTTCTAGGAATATACCCAGATGAACTCAAATCATTCTATAAAAAAGATGCCTGCACCAGCATGTTTATTGCAGCATTATTCACAATACCAAAAACATCTAACCAACTGTGCTGCCCATCTAAAGTGGGTTGGATTTTTAAAAAGGTGATACATATACACAATGGACTATTTCACAGCCATAAAGAAGAACAACATTATGGACTTCACAGCAACTTGGTAGATTTAGAGTTCTATGACTTTTAATACTATAGGCAACTTTTCTACTTTTTTTCCTCTCCTGTCTTTCAAAACACCCCATCTCCTTATTTTTCTTCTACCTAAATAAATACTTTGAGGTGGGGAGGGGAACCATCCCTATCTCTCCCACTCCTTAAGTACCTGAGTTTCTGAAAGGCTCTGCCTCAGTCCTCATTGATTCTGTGCACTAACCCAGTGTTACTTCTTCAGTGGTTTCAATTTCCACATGCAAAATAGTATCCCCTGCACCCATGTCTGCAGCCCTGATCTCACTGTGAGTCTAAGACCACAGTGCACTGACTAAAAGGCAATTCCATATGACTTTGATATATTGTCTCTACAATATATCAAAAAATTAGCTGAACACGGTAGCATGCACCTGCAGTTTTGGCTACTTGGAAGGCTGAGGCAGAAGGATCGCCCGAGCCCAGCAGGTCGAGGCTGCAGTGACCGTGAGCATGTCACTGTACTCCAGCATGGGCAACAGAGGGAGACTACAGCTCCAATAAAAGTGCCTTAAATTCAACATGCTAAAAACTGAACTTGAACCCATAGCGTGTTGAAAGATGCTAACATGTCACTAATACCAAAATCTCTCTTTGTATATTCTGTAATCTTTTCTCTTAACTTTAGAGGGAACTTTTAGGAGCTATTTTCCCATATAGTAAAGAATTGTTCATCTAAAGCTGAGTAAATTCTGAAATTTGTGTATCTTTCTATGAATATATTTTCCATGGAAATATGTCTAGAATTAAGTGTACCAGAAGCTAATAATGAACAGTCCTGAGTTCCAAGATTTGAGACGACATTTAACTTCCTTTTTTTTCCTTATTGCATTGATCTAAATTTTACAATGAGCTTGCATAATTTTTCAATGCAAATTTTAAAAGCTAATCTCATTTCCTTCTCTTTCTGTATTCCCCACTCACAAAATGGCACCATTCTCTAACTGGTTTCTTAAATGAGAACATTGGATGTTGCCATTGACCTGTTCTTGCACACACTCCTCTTGAATGTGTCTTAAATACGTTCGCTTCCCATTCCCCACTGCCACACCTTGAGCCAGGACTCCACTCTCTCCCACCTCAACTTCTCACCCCTGCCTTCAATCTCATCTCCCTCCAATCTGCTCTCCATCCTACTGTCAGAAGTTTATCTGTAAACTCTGGAATAGCCTTTTGCTGTTTAAAATCAGTGGCTTTACATAACCTGCAGAGCGAAACCTCAACTGCTTGGCATGTCCTACAATCATCTCAATTAGACATGTCCAACCTGAGGCTCGTGGGCCCCATGTAGTCCAGGAAAGCTAGTTAAGCAGCCCCACAAAATCTTTTAACGTCATGTGCTTTTTAGTATTTATTTTCTTCGTGACCCCATAGGTAGTTCCATTTTTGAAATTCACAATCACCCTTTATTCATGACATCGCTTTTTTGCAGCACATACGTTTATGAGCAGCTGTGTTTGTTTTTTTTTTTAAGTATAAAGATGCGGTATACACGTGAGTATTGATGACATAAGTAGGTTGCATGCAAGTGAAGTTTGGGCTTCTAACTGGCCCTCATTCCCCTGGTAATGACCCAAGTACCTTGTGTGTTGTCGTATGCCTCCCATCCTTTTCTCTCCTTCCTTCCCTTAGCAGTGCCCAGTGACTGCCAATCCCTCCTTTGTGTTAATGTGACTAGTGTTCAAGGTCCCTTCCGAGCGAGAGCGTGTGGTATTCATTTCTTTGTCTCTGTGATAGTTCACTTCATATGATGGTCTCCAACTCCAACCGTTCTGCTGCAAAGTCCATGATTTTGTTCTTCTTTATGGCTGTCTAATACTCCATGTTTTCTTTATCCAGCCCACTTTCCCACTTTCAATGGGAAGCTTTCAATTATGAAGGACATGAAGAGCAAACCTCGAACAAACATTTCTGATGAGCACCTTGAGAACTCACTAAGAATTGTGACCAATTCCATTGAACCAGACATTGATAGATTAGTTTTATAATGACATGGTCAAATTTCCCACTAGTTTTATGTTGTTCTCATTTTTCTAAACTTTATAATAAAAAATATTTAAAAAGAAGTCTTACACATATATGCTGAGTATTTTAATACAATTTATATGTGGTCCAAGACAATTCCTCTTTACTCAGTGTGACCTAGGGAAGCCAAAAGTTGAACACCCCTGATCTACATAATCTGGCCAATGTGTTTTCAAAACAGTGATCCTGAACTTGGGGTCAAAACAAGGCTCAAATCCAAATTCTCCATTTACTTTCTGGTGACTTGGACAAGTCACTTAATCTTTCTGAGATTGTTTCTTTATTGGCAAACTTTTGCAGGATTACTGTATTAAGAATACTTTGCAGGATTACTGTATTAAGAATAACTACATCTAAGTCATGGACATAATTTAGGTATTCAGTAACTGACAACTATTATTTTTACTACCTTTATTATTTTCATATAGCTCCCTCCTTGAAGAAGGATAGTGTCCTATTTATCTTTACATCTCCACTACCTGTGCCTATCACACTGAAGGAGCTCAAGAAATGCTTCTTGAACAGTTAGTATAGATAGTATTTTGGTCCCCTCTGGGCAAGCATGGCACTGTGCTTCTGTAACTACAACTAGGCTGTGGGCCTTCTGAAGTTCATCCTTCAAATCTTTCTACCTTTGTCATCTGACTGCAGTAATGAGGTACATTTATGTCTGTATGCAGAAAGAGATTACAGAAAATCTTTCCAGCTTGTTCTTTCAGTCCCTCACTTACAAATATCAACACCATGCTGCCTGCTTCAGTTTAAAAAATTCACACAGTTCTAATTCTGGGTCACACCAGATAAATCTAAGAATATTTGTGTACATACTTGATTATATAACTCCATATCCTCTTATTCTGCAAACATTCATATTTGTTTTCTTGGATTCCTGAAATTAAACTGAAAGGCCAGTCTCTAAAGTCAGTCAAGACTCATCACTCCATTTGTATTTTGACCTACATATCCTAAGTAGAAAACAACCAGCAGATGCCAAAGTGCTTCAAAGTTCCAAACAGTCACAACTTCGGATGCCACTAAAGTAAATGAATTGCATTGCTATGACAAAATAAAGAAAAAAGCATTGTCTTTGTAAATTTTTATAGAGTACTCCAAAGGCAGGGTTTTCTCATCGTCTTCTGAATAAACAAAGTCTTAAATTCCACAGACCAAAAAGTGAAACAAAAACAAAATTAAAAATTGACCACACACACCTGCCTGCCTAGCTGTACATATGTGATTAATATCATGATTTAGTACCTAGAAAATAATAAGGAATTCAATGAGGTCTTCGTGAGGGTTAGTTACCCTAAATCTGTAGCAGATTGATTTTTTTAGATGAAATAATGCTTTCAGTAATAAACACTCTTCTAAATAATAACAAAAGTGCCTCTATAAGCATGTTTTCCCCACTTTAATAGTATTACTTTTACTAAGACTACTTAAATAATGACAATAATCCCATCTATGATAGGTAACATATGTCCATAAATACTTCTAGATTATGAAAATGAAATAATTAGAAATCATGAGCTTTTTACATTATATCTTGAAACTTCTGATCAGTCTTCACTAGGCTTTGTCAAACAACACTGAAACTCAATGGCAAGCAAAAAGAATGCAGTCACTTTGTAGGGACGATGAACTTTAAACATACAACCCTTTATTCTAGTGGACATGGAATGATGGGAAATCTATGTGAGTAATTTGAGAACATTATATCAGCAAAGGGAGGGAAATTACACATAGAAATATGTGAGAATTGAAATGCATAAAGTATAATGACTGTGAATAAATATATGACATTTTCAATGACCATTTCCATTAAAGTATAAAATATATTGTTAGCTTTGCATTAGAAAACTGAAAGGGATGATTCACTCAGAAAAAAATCCATTTAAATCAATAGTAAACCATATAGCAATAGTACTTTTAATTTTCTTTTAAATGATCCAGAGAAGTTCATGAACACTCAGCCTGGATCAGCCAATTAGAATAGAGAAAATTACTTAGCTGTTTAGGGTAAAGACAGTGACCAAAAAAAAAATAACATCCACGACCATGAAATGTACTCAAAGTAATAACCTGCTGAAGTTAACATCACCAAGAGCTCTATGATGCTGATATCTCAACTCTTGATGCTGATATCTCAATAAGGTGTTCAGCAAGTGTCTTCATCCTTTCCGTTTGATATAACATAAGTGCCTAGTGATAAGGTCTCTGCTCAGGTCCATAGAACCAATATGGGGAGGAATAAAGCCCAGAAAATTAATGGTAGAGAATACCTTCCTGACCACATCTTATCATAGAAATTAACCCTTCTTGATATGAACAACTGAACAGTCCCTGTTTTAATCAATTTTCAAAAACTAAGGTAGACACCAATAAAGTGTGATTAATTTCTATTAGGTTTGGAAATAATGAATTCGTGGACAACAGAAATGTGTAACATAGCTGAGGACTCCGAAATAATGCAAGATGCAGGCAGGGCACAGTGGCTCACGCCTGTAATCTCAACACTTTGGGAGGCTGAGGCAGGTGGATTGTTTGAGCACAGGAGTTTGAGTCCAGTCTGGGCAACATAGTAAGACCCTGTCTTTACAAAAGACAAAAAATACAAAATTAGCCAGGTGTAGAGGTGCCACCTGTAGTCCTAGCTACTCGCAATGCTGACCTGAGCCCAAGAGGTCGAGGACACAGTAAGCCATGATTATACCACCGCACTCCAGCCTGGGTGACAGAGTGAAAGTTTAACTCAAAAAAAAAAAAAAAAAAAAACCACACACACACAATGCAATAAAGTGTGAGATAGACAGTGGCCCAGTGGTGGTAGACAGCCATCTATAAGGTAAAGACTTTATCTGAAGGATTATTAAATGATCAGGAGGAAAGCTCACTGGGCTGAATTTTGATACACAAGTACTGTATTGCATATTAAGAGCAATATTTGGTGACTAAATCTTTAAACAAAACGTAGATGGTCTGTCTTTATAGTATCTTCTATCTTCATGTAACTATAGTGTCATGTTGTCAGCAAGCAAAACTGTCACCTGCCATAATTTAATTTCTATGTATGGTTTGCTTTGAAAATCAATTATACCATCACTCCATTTTAACAAATTCTGGACTTCTAGAATCACTAGTTTGTTCTAAATCTGTGTTGGTTTGTTTTAAATACAAGATAGCAAGCTCTATGAGGACATCCAAAACACTTAGTACAATACAGTATTTAGTGCATAGTAGGTGACCAAAAAGTATTAAGTGAAGAGATGAATGAATGGATGAAGTCACCGTAAATTGAGGACCAGGGACAAAGCTATCAAACGTCTACCACACCATAGATTTTCCACAAGACAGTGGAAGGCCAGAGTCCATCCAAGAGTGCATAGGCCACTTCATGAATTTTCCTATACCATTGTTGGTGCTGTTTATAAAGTCACTAGGCTACAGGTTGCTTAAGATGCAGAGACTGCATCTTAGTCATTGTGGTGTATTTAGCACCCACCACAGGGACTACAGATAAAATTACTTAAGAAGATCTATTGCTCTATCCAAATTCATACTTCTCATAATGTTAAATGAGAGAATTTTATCTAATACCTACCTTTTCATGAACATGAGACTACCTTTTTTTATAAATTTAGAGTTATGGGGTACATATGAGGATTTGCTACACAAGGAAATTATATACAGGTGAGGTTTGGATTCTGGCACACCCTCCTTGTAGTAGACATGGTACCCAGTGGATGGTTTTGTGTCCCTTATCCTTCCTGCTTCCCTTGCTAGCAATGCCCAGAATCAGTTGTTTCTGCCTTTGTGCCCGTGTGCCCAATGTTTAGGATTTGCTTATGAGTGAGAACATATGGTATTCAGTTATTTGTTTTTGAGGTGGTTTAGAATGATGATCTGCCGGGCTCGGTGGCTCAGCCCGTCATCCCGCGCCTTTGGGAGGCTGAGGTGAGTGGATTGCCTGAGCCCGCGGGTTCGAGACCCGCCTGGGCAGCGAGACCTCATCTCTACAATAAATCAAAAAATCAGCCGGGCACGGGAGCGCGCGCCTGTAATTCCGGCTACTCGGAAGGCTGAGGCGGAAGGATCGCCGGAGACCAGCAGGCGAGGCTGCGGTGGCCGGGAGCGGCCACTGCACTCCAGTCTGGGTGACTGAGTGAGACTCCAACTCAAAAAAAAAAAAAAATAGAATGAGGATCTGCAACTGCATCCTTGTTGCGCAAAAGACATGATTTTGTTCTTCTGTATGACCGTGTAGTATTACATCATGTATATGTACCACATTTTGTTTACCCATTCCACTTTCTCTGGGCATCTGGGATGGTTCCATGGTTTTGTTCTTGTGAACAATGCTGCAGTGAACATAACGAGTGCAAGTGTATTTTTGGTAAAGCGATTTATGTTCCTCTGGGTATATTTGACACAAGACTATTTTTAACTGTATTTTCCCTTCCTGAACTTTCTTAATCAACTGCTGGACAAAAGTGGTCATATTAACTCAATGTAAATTCACATTCAAGTTCTAAACCTATATGAATACATCAATTTTGCTTTGAAGTATGTAAATACAGCCTGTAAAAGTTGAATTCCTGGTTCATCCCTGGTCTTCGTTCCTTAGCTTTTGACATCGTTCTCCATGCCAGTCTACTTAAGGAGTTTTTGATGAAAGTCAACATTGATTTAACAGTCACTGGAATTGAGAGTTAATGTGGCAATAATTATCTATTCAAGCATATATTACTTAAAATCTGACAATACAGTCTGAAACAATAGTAAGCCTTTCTACTGAACATACAATCTTCTGGGTAATATATGTTTCCTTCTTTTTCAGTTTGTCTGGCTTCAGGCAAGCATAGTCATTCTATGGAATCTACTTTGTATTTCTCATCTTAGATGCTTTTACCAACAACAATCACAACTGCTGCTAGTGTTTCTCCATTGCTTTGTAACCCTTTTATTCAAGAATAGTTTACCCTTAAAGAACCTCTGGTTATTTCTATTCCTCTCCATTTTTCAAAAACAGGGTCCCATGGAAGGAAGGTTAGGAAAGCATAGCTATACTTCCTTTTTTTTTTTTTCAATACTCAATATTTTTTGTTATGATGTTGTGGGGCACAGTTAAGTACAGTTAAGGGTTAGGTATACAAATATGTTTCATTCATACATCCTATTGCTTAGAGGTGATTCCCCATCCCCAGACAGATATTTACTCGTTAATCCCATCTTCCTCCTCCCCCCATAGTTTCCCACTACTGTCAGGCATTTTCTTATAGTATTAGATTGGATGTTCAAGGTTCATTATATGAGTGAAAACATGTGATACTAGGACCTCTGTTTTTGTGAGAGGTCACTCAGTATTATAGACTCTAGTTCCATCCAGGTTGCTGTGAAATTCATGATTTTGTTCTTTTTTATGGCTGCGTAGTATTCCATCGTGTATATGTACCACATTTTTCTAATCCAATCCTCTTTTGATGGGAAGCATGGTTGCTTCCAGGTTCTTGCTATTGTGAACAACGCTGCAATAAACATACGTGTGCAGGTGTCTTTTTTGTAAGACTATGCCATCGCTTGAGAATCTAGTAAGCCCAGTGGTTTGTTTGGGAGGTGATCCTGGGAAGCACCAGTAGAGAAACAGGGATGAGAAGAAGAAAGCAAGAAGCTCAATGAAGGGTATGTCATGGATTAGGTCACAGCTGTGGGCAACTGGAGCTTCAAACTCACTCAAGAACTCAAGCAGACAACGCAGAATATGACTCAGAGGCATCCCAGTCAGAGGAAACTTACCCTCCAACTCCATCAGTGGTTGACCAAAGGCTATTCCCAAGAGATTCTGAATGCCATGGCATTTCCAGCATGACCAACCCAGAGGCCAGGGAAGTTTTAGGCAGAGTCTCAATACCTGCTTGCAGGAGGCAGTAGAGTAGACACGTAAGGGGACAGTGGGTGTCAGCAGATAGGCAACATGTCTGCTACAACTGATTCCCAAAAGATTAAATTCCAATGTCAGTATATTTATGATCTGACGAAACCAGGAGTGGAGGGAGGGAAACTGTGCTTGTACTCGAGAGATGCCACGTGTAAGAGAAGACAAGAATAGCATTACTTTAAAAGAAAACTTTCCTACTCTAAATTTCTAGGGTCTTTTAGAAACTAATATACTATGGCTCAGCCTGTAATCCTGCGCCTTTGAGAGGCTTGCCTGAGCCCGCGGGTTCGCTGGACAACTTGGCGAGAACTCATCTCTACAATAAATCAAAAATCAGCTGGGCGTGATAGCGCGCGCCTGTAGTTCCATCTACTCGGAAGGTTGAGGCGGAAGGATCGCCGGAGCCCAGCAGGTCGAGGCTGCGGTGGCCGGGAGCGGCCACTGCACTCCAGTCTTGGCGACAGAGTGAGACTCCAACTCAAAAAATAAAAAAAAGAAAAAGAAAAGAAACTAATATAATATTCGTTTAGTGCAGCGGTTGGCGACCTGGTATCCTCCAGTCAAATCTAGCCTGCTGACTGACTGTTTCCTGACAGCCCCCAAGCTAAGAATAGTGTTTACATTTTGAAATAGTTGGAAAAAGATCAAAAGGAGACTATTTCGTGCCACATGAACTTTATATGATATTCAAATTTCATTGTCCATAAATATTTATTGGAACACAGCCACGCTCAGCCATGTACCTTATGTCAATGACTCTGCAGTCAATGGCAGAATTGGGTTGTTGTGACGGAGACCATGTGGCCTCTAAGACCCAAAAGTTTTACTAACTGGCCCTTTACAGAAAGTTTGCTAACACGTAACTTAGAACCAGTCTCCCTCTTAGGGAACCTTTATGATATCAGCACTCACTCCAGGCTGCAGCGGGGGATGGGCTGGTCTCTTCCTTTCTTTAAAGAGAATCCAAACCCCTGTTAGAGCATCATCAGGTAGGTCTCTGAGCTTCCTGGATAAGCAGACCCCTCTGTTATTCTTCCCTCTCTTAAATCCATCACAGCAGGATAAATACTGACAGCCCCCCAACAATACCAACCTAAAACTGTGGATGTTTTGTTGGCAAAAACCTGTGCTAAGAAATGAGATTATTGTACCCAGTGATGAAAATGGATTTAGATTTAGAATCCCATACAAAACATACAAAAACGTAATGCTTTGCACACACCTGCTCCATTTTAAGTGTTTCCAGACAGAAATTCACACTGGAAATAAATATGTGAACCCTTTAAAAGGAGCTAATTTTGAGAAAGGAGATCAAAAGATACCCCACCAAGAGATAGCACTGGAAGAAAAAGAGAAGTATGTAGCAACAGGTGAGCAAGAGTTAATTAATAGTATTTAATCATCAGGTGTCAAGCTGATACATTACTGAAGTCATAAAGATTTATATAAACCATTGGGCAGAGAGCTTGAGAATTAAAAGTGGTAAGTTTAATCAGATCCCATAGGACTGGGGTGTGCCAAGTTTAATCCGGCTTCTACCCATGTGACTGCCAGGTCAGAAATGGGAGCAGAGACTAGATATGTAAACCTGGTCTTTTCCAGGGAGTGCTCCAGTGATCTTTGGGAGTGCTTATAAATCAGCATTTCAATCCCCAGAATGCCAGAATCCATTCCCAAGGCCTTGTTTACAGGAGTACATCAGTATTCTCCGGGCACACACGTCAGTTGGAAGGGAACTTTAAATAGCACAAGAGAAAAGTGTTCTTGGTTGTAACACAGCCTGTGATAAACTTTGAAGTCCAAATGAGAAGTGGAAGTGAATGCTACACGTTTGCCTTGTCCTAAAACTTCATGAAAAATGAAATGTACAAGGAAAGTTGGATCCCTGCCATGACACCCATTACAGTGTAGACGAAGGCTCTGACCTTTCATGTTAGACTCACTGTGTCTTTGACACATTTAGTCAATTAAAACGGGTGAAGTGTAATTTGTTTTTCTTAAGTTTAATACAGCATGTCAATAGAAGTTAACCAAAATTTATGGTTGGGACACTAAAGCTGCCACGTGCACTTAAACAAATGAACACAATTTATCATGGTTGAAATAAAGAGAACATCACGGGCATTTGACTTCATACTTCACATGAGCACGTTGCCAAATATAGGAAAGCCAGCTCCTTCTCACACTTCCAGTGGAAAAGACAGTTTAGTTCGCATTAAATATTGGTGTGAAAAACCTGGCAGGTCTCCAGTCCTAAGGAGTGTTAACGTTGGCACTTCCCCTGTGTACTTTAACTATAAATTGTTGTAGCATTTATTTGACATGGAATACCCAAAGGATTGATGAGCAGACAGGAAGATTTTTTTTATTGTGCCGTATTACCTTTTTCAGACATCTATACTAAGCTTTTACGTCTTCAAAGTCTAAACAAGTAGCCACCTGTATTCAATCGGTGCAAGATATTTTTCATGAAACTATAGCTTACCTTTTTATAAACCTATAAAAACACACATTTTCCATTTTATTAGTCAGCAAAGCAGTGGTGGATTTAATAATAAAACTTATAAAATGCAGTTTCTTTATAGACAGTTTAACTTTTTTACTTGTTTAAAATGCCACAAGGACAACCAAATGTATATCAGTTTCTGTCTCTATCACCCAAAAACAAGTGGCTACAATTTTGTATATCTTCATATAAAAAAACAATTCACCTAGCACTCCTCAAACAATTTATACAACAGCTTACAGAACCCTGAAGATTTAAGAGACACATGATGCCCCTAGGGAAGAAATTATCTACTACAATCAAATTTGAATTTGAATTTGGCACCCATAATATGTATGTCAATTGCTTATAGCTACAGTAATAGAGCACTACAAATTTCTAAGAGCAACTGAAAATAAATTTATGTCCCTTTTTAAATTAAATAAAATGTTTCCAATTGTGACCACAAAAGTAATTGCTTATGTAAAAATATGGATGGGATCATTGAATATATTTTGTTTGTTTTTGAGTCAGGGTCTCACTTTGTTCCCAAGGCTGAAGTGCAATAGTGTAATCATAGCTCACTGCAGCCTCGACCTCCTGGGTTCAGGTGATCCCTCCACCTCCCAGGTAGCTGGGACTACAGGTGGGCGCCACCATTCCCAGCTAATTTTTTTGATTTCTTGTAGAGAGGAGGTCTTGCTCTTTTGCCCAGGCTGGTCTTGAGCTCCTAGGCTCAAGCGATTCTCCCACTTTGACCTCCCAAAGTGCTGGGATTACAGGTGAGCCACCACACCCAGTCTGAATAGATTTTAAACGCTGGGACTGGCATAAGTAAATCCAGCTGTAATGTTTTGAAATTAATATGATGACATAAAATGAACAGTCTTGTGAGATTTCAATTTTAAGTTGGATAAATAGATAATGCATTCATTAATGATTATATTTGAAAATTACCTGATCTGACTCTATCTTCCTCTTCAAGCACCTAACCAAGACTTTTACACTTGGGAACATTGACTTTAATGTTTAACAGAATCAAGAGTATTGACACAATCAGTGGTCTCAATGTTTAACCTAATCAAAGTTAATGTCCTTACATTGAGGCTACCATCAATCTAAATTATGACAAAATTATTTATGTTAGTCTTTAGATTAGTTCACCCATTTGAAACTTACAGAACCAGGATTATAGTTCTCTGAAATAGGCATTTTACGCTGCATAGACCCAACTAGATCTGGAAGAGTTTGCAGTTAATGCTTCTCTAACTTTATCAACAAAAAATTTAAGTATTTATTTTTAAACATTGCAAAAATAAATACACATTTGCTTTTGAAGTAGTGGGATGCACAGTAAACTCTTGCCTAGCAGTTGAAGCTCACTATTGAGTCATCTGCTGGATTTAAACAACAATGAAGCATCCAGGTAATAAGGCTATTTAAATCCTGAAATTGATTCTGAAAATAAAAAGGGAAGTTAGATTGCTATTTCATATCACAAAAACATTGTAATGCAATTTTTGTATTTTTCCAGCAGTTGACATTTTACAGACACACATAGTGTAAAATATGTCAGTGAAATACTAAAAATGTCATGGGTTTTTTTAGTGCTATTTTTAAATATTCTAAAAATAATTTGTGGTAAAACCATACCACTAAGTTACATGCAGCAACTACAAAAAATAATTTAAACCTAGAATCAATGATTTTAGAAATTTTCGAAATAGATAGGTGCCTCATATCTGTAATCCCAGCACTTTGGAGGCCAAGGCAGAAGGATTGCCTGAGGCCAGGAGTTAATAAAAATGCTATATACAGATATAGAAATAGACAGATAGATAGATGATAGATAGATAGATTTATCTCTCTATTTATATATATGCCAAGGAATAGAGAGATAGAGACATATCTATTATCTCTATATATACAGTCTCAGTGATTACAAAGTAAAAAATTAAAGTAGCAATGAGGTTATTACTAGACATATGATATGGTAGGAATTTAAAAAGCACTGGCACCCATTTCTTTTTTTTTTTTTAATTTAAAGATACGGGGTACAATTCAGGGTTAGGTACATAAGTGGTCATCATACAGGTAAAGTTTGGGCCTTCCTTTGGTCCTTACTTCACCTGGTTTAAAATCAGGTACCCTTATGGATGTTATGTGCCCTCCAACCCCTGGCAGTTTCCCTCTGCTGCCAATCCCTTTCTTATAGTATTATGATAAATATTCAGGGTCTTCTTATAAGTGAGAACACATGGTACTCTTTTCTTTGTTTTTGTAATAGATCACTGAGTATGATAGACTCTAAATCCATCCAAGTTGCTGCAAAGTCCATAATTTTGTCCTTCTATGACTGTGTAATATTCCTTCATGTATTTGTACCACATTTTTTTATCCAGTCCACTTACGATGGGCAGCACAGTTGGTTTCATGTTTTTGCTATGCTGACACCTACTTCTGACAAAGATGTGGGAAGGGACATCTCATTCATTGCTGGAGGAAGTAAGAATAGCCTTATGGAAAAAGCAATTTACACCCTTCAAATTGGCATCCTCATTCCTAGGAACTGACCCTACGGAAATAAAGCACTCAATATAAGAGCAATTAATGCAGTTTTTTATGACAGGAGCAAAACATGGGGTGGTAGTGTATGTTCATTAATAGATAAAAAACAATAATTTGTGGTTAAACCATACCACTAAGTTACATGCAGCAACTACAAAGAATAATTTAAACCTAGAATCGATGATTTTAGAAATTTTCAAAATCGTCTGTTGTATAAGAAAGATAAGAAACAGAGAAATATATATAATATGATCCTATTTTTCTAAACCAAGTGACCCCAAAACATTTGAAAATTTATGCAAGCATAAATGTGTGTAAATATACTTATGCATATATATGTATGTAAATATATATATGACTATAACCGTATAACCATGAACTAAAGTTAGCCAAGATACATTCCAAATTGATACCATTGATAACTAGGGGTATTTAGTGAACAGGAGGAAAAGAGACAATAAGGAAAAATATTACATTTTTTTCAAGTTTGCACAATAGACAACTTAATTATATGCTCACTCAAATAAAATATCTGGAAAAAGTAGTCTCTGTGTATGTTTCTTTAAAAAAGCATGAGCAGCTAATATTTTAAAACAGTGATCATTATTATATAAAAAATTTACAATGTAAGGGCTATTTTCTCTGGGGAAAGAAAACCTAAAGAAAGAATATACTGGCTTAAAGTTCTCTCATCACAGATTCTGACTCTGGTGGAAACGCTTGTTTTTAAAGGAAAAAGTGGGAAGAACCATGAGAAAAGGGATATGGCATACACCAGCAGTTGACCTCCCCAGCCATTCTTCCCTTCCTCCATTACAAGGTTATCTCTAAGCTCTGACGGGACAAATGTGCACTGAGAATAAATACGTTTTCCAGTCTCCATTATAGGAATGGAGGGATGCAGGATGTCCCGAGTTCTGCCACACTGGCCACACTGGCAAAGTGAGTGTGTGCATCCCCCAGGCCTGGAGCACAATATATTCTGAACCATGGCAACCACACAGACCCAAGGCAACCCCCCGGGGCCACGGCAGAGCGACAGAAAACAATAGCTGTCTTATCACATCCCCAGTCTGCTTATGTGAAGATTATCTCAAGAGAGACAGATACAGTTTTAATTTGTAACATCACTGTTATTTTATTATTTATTTTGTTAACAAATGACATATTCAACAAACACAGAGTTGGTACCTAGAAATTGGGTTATCCTCACTAAACTTAAAATATGAGATATTAATTAAGGGGGCAGGTGGTGATCGGCAAAGAACCACATATTGCTACCTTATTTGATTAACTGTAGTATTTGATTAACTGTGGGCCTTCACACCTCACAATAAAAATCACGTGTGGATAGAGCCTACGCGTGAGACCAATTGGGGAAAAAAAACAGAACCTCAGTGAGAGCTGGCCAGACAAGACAGATTACAGCAAGAGAATTATGAGATATTTTAGAGACAGAAGTAAGAGGAGATAAGACTAGCCCAAATCTCTCAAGAGCATCACTGAGACAATGGGGCCAGTCTAATAGCAAAGGTCAGATAGACACAAGGCCTTTTGCATTTTCAACCTAGCCTGCTGTTTCAGGTGACCTAAAAGTAGCCAGAAGCAAAAATTAGCTAACTTATTGAGGGGAAAAAAAAGTACAAGTATACAAAATCATAAATGACAAAAGGGATACAGTCACTTAAAGAGATAAAACGTAGGAAATCATGAGCCTATATTGCAAAATTCTAAGGAACTTAATTGAAAAACCTAACAAAAAAAGAAACAATTTCCTAGGAAAATACATGTATCAAGTTTCACCTTGTCTTTCCAGATAAGTATTAGTTTTCCTTGCTGCCATAATTAACTGCATATCTTACTTAACACAACACAAATTCATTATTTTTCAGTCCTGTCCTTTAGAAATTCAATATGGGTCTCACTGTGTCTGCAGGCTGGTTTACTTTCTGCAGGTTCTGGGGAATAGTGTTCTCTGCTCATTTGTGTTGCTGGTAGAATTTATTTCCTGGTGGCTGTCCCAGCTGTCTTCCCAGCTGTCAGCTGAGGGTCATGCTTGATCCTGGAGACCATTTCTATTCCCTGGCTCATGGCCCTTCCCGCATCTTCAAAGCCAGCAACAGCAGATGCAGGTCAAGTCCCTCTCACATTGCATCTCTCTTACTTGGAAAAGAAAGTCATCTACTTCTAGTACCCATATGATTAGATAATCTAGGATAATCTCCCCATTCCAAGGTCCTTACCCTTAGTCACATCTGCAAAGTCCCCATGAAACCTAACATATTCACAGGTTCTGAGGACTAGGGTATGACATATTTGGGGGACCATTATTTCCCTACCACAGACCTCAGTACAAAATTCTAAAAAAAAAAAAAAATAAAGTAAGTTTGTATTTATTTTTATAGAGAAATGGAGACGAATTAACCCTCAAAATTTACCATGTAGAGATGGCTTCATGGGGATATTCAACCAAACCTTGAAAGGCTAGATAATTCAATGCTACTTAAATTTTTCCAAGCATAGAAAAAGAAGACACATCCAAAAATTTTATTGCAAAGAAAATAGAGTTGTGTTACATATACTTTATTAATGACATAGTAAAGAAGAACAGAATCTCACTTCAGAATATTAAGGCAAATTTTATTGCAGCACTACTCACAATAGCCAAGATATGGAACCAGCCTAGGTATCCAACAACAGATGAATGGGTCAAGAAAATGTAGTACATATACACAATGGGATCTTATCTGACCATAAAAAAGGAATAAAATCCTGTTATTAGCAGCAACACAGATGGAACTAGAGGTCATTCTATGAGTGACATAGATTTTAAGTGAAATAAGCCAGGAACAGAAGTTAAACATCACATCTTCTCACTCATATGTGGAAGCTAAAAAAAAAACAAATTTCATAGAAGTAAAAAGTAGAAGGAAATACAAGGGACTGGAAAGGGTAGGTAAAAGAGGAAGATAGGGAGAGGTGTGTTAAAGAATACAAAATTACAGCTAGATAGGAGAAATAAGTTTTTGTGTTCCATACCACTGTAGGATGACTACAGTTAACAATAATATAGTATATAATTTCAAATAGCTAGAAGGATGATAAGCATTGCCAACACAAAGAAATGATAAATGTTTTAGATGATGGATATGCCAATTAACCTGATCCAATGCACTATATGTACTGAGACATCACTATGCATTTCATGAATATATACAATTATTATTTGTCAATTTTAAAAATAAATAATTAAATATTTTTAAAATTAATAAATAAATCATAAATCAAGTATTAGACAACAGAATTCAACAGTACGCTAAAAAATGAATATATCATGACCAAGTAAGGTTTATTACATATTCTATGTTGAGTGCATATATATTTATATATATTCAAGATGGAAAAACCATTAGTATGAACACTATTTTAAAAGATCTAAAGAAAAAAATTTTAATTTTTTAAATTTTATTATTGCTGTAAACACTGAAAAAGCACTTCAACAAAAATCAAAACCCACTTCTGATAAAAATACTTTGTAAAATAGAAAACCAGAGATGTTTCTTTAAGTTGATAAAATACACTTACTACAATTCTAAAGCTATCATATTACTTACTAGGTAAACACTAGAGGCATTTCCAGTAAAAATCCAGAACAATGCAAATATATGTGCTATTCTCCCTTCTCTATTTAATATAAAATTAAACTTATTGGCAAATGCAATGAAACAAGAGAAAATAGAAACAATTTAAAAAGTAAATCTCTATTTGCATGTGGTATGATACTTTGCTTGGAATATACGAATCAATGATATTATATTGGGTAAATAATAACCAGTCAATATATAATGGCAAAGAAAAATGTTTAAAATATCAACAAAAACTAAAAATGAATAAAAATAAACTACAATAAGTACAAAACCTAATTGAGAAACACTTTAAATGTCCCTGAAAGATAAAGACAAAGTTGAGCAAATAGAAAAACAGCCCTTTTACGGCATCAGAATGATTCAACAAAAAAAGATGGCAGGTGCCCTCCTAGTTAACATACATATAATATGATTCTCCAAATACATATGATTTTTTTTCTAGAGTGAGACAAGTTGCTTTAACATGCACATAGAAAAATATGCAAAATTAACTGATAAGCCTCTTACACAAAGGACCAAGAGTGAAGCCTGGTTTTCTATGCATCAGCATATGAATAAGCAACCAGACTAATAAAACAAAATAGTCAGTTTAAAGAGAAGCCCAACTACAGAGGAAAACTTAGAATGTAATTTTTATAGCATCTCACATCTGTAAGAGCAAGTTGAACTTTTAATAAATTGTATTGTGGCAACTGGATAGTCATTTAGAAAAAGACAAAACTGGAGCCCATACCTCACCCCATATACCAGAATAAATCCTAAGTGGAACAGAGATCTAGAGTATGGATTATCTCCACATATTGAAATACCACTCTGTACTTTATAAATACATATAATTATTACATGTCAACTAAAAATAAAATTTTAATGAAAATTCAAAAAATAGAAAAAATAAAATCCTAGAAGTTCTAGAATAAAATGTCAGCATGACTTTAATGACTTCCTTTTTTCTGCTAACTCTGGGACTGGATTCCCTTGTCTTTCCAGTTCCCTTAAGTGTGATGTTAAATTGTTTACTTGAGATCCCTCTATTTTCTTGATATGTACATGCAGTGTTATAAAATTCCCTCTCAGCACCACTTGCATAGTATACCAAAGGTTTTGGTGTGTTGTGTCTTTGTTTTCATGTATTTCTAAAGATGTTTTAACTTCTGCCTTGATTTCTATGTCTATACAAAAGTCATTTAGAAGCTTGTTGTTCTGAATGAGGGGTTCCTACTGGTGATAATTATTCTTCTCCACTGTGGTCTAAGAAGATTCTTGGTATGATTTCAACCTTTTGAAATTTGTTCATGCTTGTTGATATCGAGTATGTGGTTGATCTTGGAATACATTCAATGTGCTGATGAGAAGAATGTATATTCTGAGGTTATTGGATGAAATGTTCTGTAGATGTCTATTAGGTCCAATTGGTCAAGTATCAAGTTAATGTTCCAGATTTCCTTGTTAGTGTTTTCCCATGCTGATCTGTCTATGACTGTTATCAGGATATTAAAGTCTCCAACTATAATTGTATGACTGTCTATGTCCTCTGTTAGTTTAATTAGCAACTGTTTTATAAATCTGGGTGCTGCTATGTTGGCTGCATATATATTCAAGATGGAAATTTCTAGCTGGCAGATTGAGATTTTTGTCATTATGTAGTGTCCTTCAGTGTCCTTTTTAACTTTTATTGGTTTAAAGTTTGTTTTGTCTGAAATAAGAATAGCTACTCCTGATTCTTTTTGTTTTCCATTTGCCTAGAAGATCTCTCTCTAGCCCTTTACCTTGAGCCTGTGAGTGTCATTTGCAGTAAGATGGGTTTCTTGAAAGCAGCAGACTGATGGATCATGCTTCTTTATCCAATTTGCCACTCTATGCCTTTTGAGTGACACATTCAGTCCATTTATGTTTAAGTTAATTATTGATATGTGGACCTTTGTTCCTGTCATACTGCTGTTAAGAGACTACTTTGCTTTTTTTTTAAGATGTGGAGCACAATTCAGGGTTAGGTATGCAAATGTTAATTATGCAGGTACCCGTGTTGATGAGGTATGGTCCCCCAACCAGCAGTTTCCCACTACTGCTTTGCTTTTTAGGCTCTGTGGTTGATTTGTATGGTCTGTATACTCTGCTTGCCTGTGCTTTTACAATGGATGAAACCATTCTTTTATTTCTGTGCTTAGAACTCTCTTAAGCATCTTTTGGATGACTGGTCTGGAGGTGGCATCTTCTCTTAGAGATTGGATGTCTGAAAAATATTTTTTAAAGTTTTTAGCTTTTTTATTTTGAAGATGTGGGATACAATTCAGAGATAGGTATACAAATGTTCATTATGCAGTCACCCTTGTTGATGAGGTGTGCCCCCCCCAGCAGTTTCCCACTACTGCCAATCCCACTTCCCCAACCCCCTCCCAGCATTTTCCCACTACTGCCAATCCTTTACTTACAGTATTATGATAATTGTTCAAGGTCCACTTATGAGTGAGAACAAATGATACTCAGTTCTTTGTTTCTGTGAAAGATCACTCAGTATTATAGACTCTAAGTCCACCCAGGTTGCTGTGAAGTTCATGATTTTGTTCTTCTTATGGCTGCATAATATTCCATCGTGTATATCTACCACATTTTTTTAATCCCATCCTCTTTTGATAAGCAGCAGGGTTAGTTCCATGTTTTTGCTACTGTGAACAATGCTGCAATAAACATATGTATGCAGGTATCTGTTTCATAGAGCAATTTGAGTTCTTCCAGGTATATTCTCAGTAGGGGGATAAATTCTCTTTTATTAATGAAACTTAGTTTGGTGGAGTAGGAAATTCTTGACTGTAATTACTTTTCTTTATGAATGTTAACAATGGGTCTCCTGTCACTTCTGACTTATAAGGTGTCTGCTGAGAGAACTGCTGTAATTCTGATGGGTCTTCTTTAGTGGGTGGTCTGTCCCTTCTGTCTAGTTACTTTGAGGATTTTCTTCTTTCATGCTCACCTCAGGGAGAGGGATTCTTATGTTCTAGGAATAAGTAAATCCTTTCTAAATAAAACCCAAAATCTAGAGGAGAGATTATATTTAAAAAATAAGCTTTTACTGTGTGTGTGTGTGTGTGTGTGTGTGTGTGTGTGTGTGTGTGTGTGTTAAAAGGCAAAGGCTCACCCAGGAGAAAACACTTGTCACCTATGTCCAAGATTAAAAGGTAATCTCACAAATGCACAAAGAACTCTTAGAGCACAAAGAACTCTTTCAGAGCACATACTTATGGCTTACTGAGAACTTAGTGTAAAGGCCTACACCAGAAATTGAGATACAAGCTAACGCTATACAAGCACATTTCTGTCTGAAGTAAGAAGATCCCCTTCAAGGCTTTTCTACCTCGATAACATCTCCATGGGCTGTCGAGGCCAACTATGATACAAATTTCCTGCACACTTTTTTTTTATTTTGCTCTTCACCTGCTTGAAAATCCCAAAATGCAAAATAGCTGATGAAAAGGACTATAAAAATCCCTTGATAGTCTAAGATAAGAAAAAAAATCCCTATTTGTTATCATATTTATTTGAAATCTTTTAAAATGTAGTTACCCAAGATATTTTTATTAGACTATAAGTTTCCAATTTTAAAAGTAAAATGTTTGCTTGCAGCCAATTGTGTGGTCCATTACGTGTTTATGTAACCATTATTTTAGTTTGAAGTACCTAATATGACAGTAATTGCATTGCCCTCATTCGATACTTGGCTCTCTATGTTAGTTCACTCCTGGTTCTAATTCCAGCTATCTAAGAATTTCAAGCTTGCTGTCTGCTATTATTTCTTACTCAAACATCTAAATCTAAGTTTGTTTAATTTTTGCTTAATACTTTTTGTTTAAGAAAGACTATTTACTTGCCTAGAGCGAAGTTCTCATGGTCCCCCCCCTCGTCCCCAACTGTTATTGTGCTAAAGGGGGTCCAAGGGAGAATAAGAGCAGTGGATGTTTCCCATCTGAGGAGAGAACTATACCCACTGTTGTATTATTAACACAATAATGATCAAGGGCCACGGCATTTCCTGGGGATTAATGGCCGACTGGGAGATTGACTGAAGGCCGTTAACCTCAGGCAGTCATTAATTTACTTAGAAAACTTGGTTGAAGTCATTATTTCTGTTATAAGATCAATAACACACATCTCTTACCACCACTACCAAAAAGAATATTGAAAATAACTTTTTTCTGGAATTTTTCTTAAATACGTTCAAAATGTAGGCTATATTGTAAAAGAAATAATCCTGAGCAATTTAGTAACATGACATGCCTCTTCACTCAGACGTTAACGTCATGAACATTTGTGGTTGTTTTCCTCTCTGCCCTGACTTGGACTTTAAAAATAAAGCCTCTCTCTCTGTGTCTCTGTCTGTCTGTCTCTCTCTCTCTCTCTCTCTCTCTCTCTCTCTCCCCCCCCTTCCCTTCCTCCCTCCCTCTCATTCCCCTCCTTCTTCTCTTCCTCCCCTCTCTTTCCTCACCTCCATCCCCCTCCCTCCTTCCCTCTTTCCTAAAAGGCTTCAGTGTGCAAGTTTCCACTGAAGGTGTAAATCTGCAAAAGCAGCATGTGGTAGGTCACACCATATACAAATTGCTAGAGAGCAGGTTGAGCTATGAATCTACAGTGTTTTCTTTAGTGGCATTTCCTCAGAAACTAATGTCAGAAAGAATGACTACTCCTGAGCAACTTAACTGAAACAGATATGAGAACACTAGAATTCATATGATTGCATGGGAAGTCCTTTGTCTGACATGGTTTTGATGCTCCAAACATTGAGACGTTGAGTCTAACAAGAGCAGAACCCTGACCCAAACAGTCTCCCAGGAAGCAAAGAGCTCCAAAAATGCAGCAACATTTGGAGACCCGAAAGAAGGAAGAGAAAATGCAAGATACACATTAAGGAACCTCAGGAAATGTGTTTTGGTTTGTGTAAGTGTGTAGTTAGGACAACACCACCTCAGACATGGGAGAGCTTCCTTGACAGATTCTCCAGTTCAGATATATTTGTCTATATTATTTTCCTCATCTCTAAAATGGCATTTTCTCAAATAAATAAAAACTGAGCTACCAGATGATTCAGCAATCCCACTTTTAGGAATACACCCAGAGGAGCATAAATCCTTCTACCAAAGAGACACTTGTATGCCTATGTCCAAGGCAGCATTATTCACAAGAGAAAAACATGGAACCAAACAGGTGCTCATTGAAAGTGTACTGGATAAAGAAATGTGGCACATATGCACAGTGGAATACTATGCAGCCGTAAAGAAGAACAAAATCCTATTCTTTGCAACAGCTCGGGTGCTGCTAGAGACCACCATTCCAAGTGAACTTTAATGGAAACCAAAAACTGCATACCACATGTTCTCACTCATAAACAGGCCCTAAACTTTGGGCACATGGGCACAAAGGTGGGAACAACTGATGCTGGCCACTACTATTGGGGAGAAAGAGGTCACAAAGGGCACACGACCACCCATTAGATACCACTGCCAAGGGGGAGATGGCTCACTAGATGCCCAAATTTCACCTGCACACAATTTACTTACAAGGGAGAAACTCCCCCCCAAAGAAAGAAAGAAAACATAATTTATGTATTAAAAAATTGTGTATTAGCTGGGTTCGGTGGCTCAGCCTGTAATCCCGCGCCTTTGGGAGGCCGAGGTGAGTGGATTGCCTGAGCCCGCGGATTCGAGACCCGCCTGGGCAGCGAGACCTCATCTCTACAATAAATCAAAAAATCAGAA
>NW_007247038.1:56331-67499 GCF_000164805.1 Carlito syrichta | reverse complement strand
AAAAAAAAAAATTGTGTTTTAATCTTACATATTTAAATTTCTTTTTTTTTTTTTTTTTTTGTTGGAATCTCACTCTGTAACCCAGGCTGGAGTGCAGTGGCACACTCACAACCACCACAGCCTCTACTGACTGGACTCAGGCAATCCTTCTGCTTCAGTCTTCCAAGTAGCTGGAACTGCAGGCATGTTTTGCCAGGCCCGGCTAATTTTTTCATTTATTGTAGAGACAAGATCTCACCAAGTTGCCCAGGCTGGTCTCGAAGCCCTGGGCTCGGGCAATCCTCTTGCCTCAGCCTCCCAAAGTGCTGGAATTACTGGCGTGACCACCACACCCTGCCTTATATTTAAATTTCAGTCCCCTTCAAAGTACTCTTCATCAGCTAGGCTGGGTGGTTCAGTCTGTAATCCCGCGCTTTGGGAGGCCAAGGTGAGTGAATTGCCTGAGCCCGCAGGTTCGAGACCCACCTAGGCAACTTGGCAGACCTCATCTCTACAATAAATCAAAAAAATTAGCCGGGTATAGTAGCGTCCGCCTGTAGTTCGACTACTTGGAGGGCTGAGGCGGAAGGATCGCCGGAGCCCAGTGGGTCAAGCGTGCGGTGGCAGGGACTGGCCACTGCACTCCAGTCTGGGCAACAGAGTGAGACTCCAACTCAAAAAAAAAAAAAAAGCACTCTTCATTTGATGCAATACACCTATTAAGACACTTTTTCCACTGTTCAAAACAGCTTTTGAACTCATCCCTTTTGACGCCTTTTAGTGCTTCTGCTGTTTTTTGTTTCACCTCTTCCACATTGGCAAATTGTTTCCCTTTGAGAACTTTCTTCATCCAGGCAACAACAGCAAAAAAGGTGGCTTGGGGCAAGACCAGGTGAATAGGGAAGGTGAGGCACAGTGATCACGCCATTTTTGGTCAAAAACTGCTGAACACTCAGCACAATGTTGGTAGGTTGTTTGTGTAAATCATCCATCATGAAAGGGGCAAACACATTGAAAGAAGCTCAAAAAAACTTCAGTAAGCCAAACACAGCCTCTCACAACACTAGCTGGTACACTGATGCTGATGGATTCCTGGAACACTTAACCTAGCGCCTAGTGGGGAAAGTGTACTGCAAGGGTCTCACCCACTAAGTAATTCCAGTTCTTTGGGGTCCCCTCATACATAGCAAATTCTCACATGTACCCCACAACTCTAAAATGAAAATGAATTAAATTTTAAAATAAACAAGTAAAATGAGGATAATGTGAAGTACATTGTAATCTGCTGTTTTAGGGCAAGATATTACATGATATAGCAAGAATGGTAATCTAGGATGCACTTGAAATGGTGCATAAGGAGTAATATGATATTGGAGTATTACCTGCTACTTTTAATTGATCTCATTTCCATTCTAGACACTTCTTACTCTTGAAATAAGGAGCAGAGACATTGACATATTCTCACCCATCGATGTGCTCATATCACTTTCTTGTAGATCCATCCCTTGGGGTCTATTGGCATAGACTTATTCATTGAGAACTTCCCTTCCGCCCTTCCCTCATCTCTGCTTCTCCCATCCCCACTAAGCTACCACTACCATTTGTACCTTCCATCCACAGACAGGGAGAAAGCCAAAGATGTTATAAAAGCCAAAGAAGAAAATCTTCAAGAAGGAAGGGCAAAGCAATTGGTTGGTATTGAAGAGCTCCTGGGATTAATGAACACCCATCCATTCTTCCCACAAGTTAGGATAAACCAAAGTAAGTGACCATGCTAATGAGAAAGACAAAAAAATAATTTTAAAAATGTCCTATCCCTAATAACTTTACAATTTACTAAGGGAAATAAAATACATGGTTGTAGTGTGGGTTAGAAGGTGATAAGAACCACATCAGTGATGCACACTACATATGAGTGATTCATTTGCTGTAGTGTTTACTTCTGGGTGGAAGAATCAAGGAAAAGTTTATGAAGGAGATGATTTTAAGTGGTCAGAGTTTGGAAGGGAACATTACAAGCAGATAGAATGGCTTGAAGTGTTAAGGACAAAATTATGGGATTATATTCTAAGGAGCATTAACACTTTGGTTTGTCTAGAGTGAACAATGTATAAGAAATACTGTGAGATTTAGTTAGTAAGTCAGTTGAGGCCAAATCAAAGGTCTTAAAAGGCTAGCCAATAAATATCAGATAAAAGTGAAATTTTAAACAAGATAATGATGTGGAGAGTTGTACTTTAATAATAGCAATCTGTCAGAGATGTTTAGAATGAATTGGAGAAAAGAACATTGGATATAAACTAATTATGAGGCCATTTAAATAGTCCAAAAGCAATATATTTAGACTTTTTTTTTCATTGGAGTCTTACTCTGTCACCCAGACTGGAGTGCAGTGGCACACTCATAGCCACCACAGCCTCAGCCTGCTGGGTTTAGGCGATCCTTCTGCCTCAGCCTTCCAAGTAGCTGGAACTACAGGTGCACGCTATCACGCTCAGCTTATTTTTTTT
Source organism: Carlito syrichta (assembly GCF_000164805.1). Taxonomy (NCBI): domain Eukaryota; kingdom Metazoa; phylum Chordata; class Mammalia; order Primates; family Tarsiidae; genus Carlito; species Carlito syrichta. The sequence goes on along the minus strand of NW_007247038.1, from coordinate 65,010 downwards.
TTTTATTGTAGATATGAGGTCTTACCAAGTTGCCCAGATTGGTCTCGAACCCCTGAGCTCAGACAATCCTCTCGCTTCGGCACCTCCCAATGTGCTGGGATTACAGGCTTGAGCCACTGCACCTGGCCAATATTTAGACTTTTAACTATCATGATAGTAATGGGAATTGAAAGAAGAAGATTGATAAAAGACCTATTGAGTAGGTGTAAGTTATTTTCAAGTTTCAAATTCTCGTGTTGGGTAGTAGACTACTATTTTATTTTATCTTATTTTATTTTGGAAAAAATATTTGACATGAGAGCTACCCTCTTAGCCAACTTTTTATGTATGATACATTAATGTACAATGTACCACAGATCTCTAGAGCTTATTGATCTTGCATGCCTAAAACTTTATGCCATTGGTTAGTAACTCATTAACCACACCCTCACCCTGGCAACCACCATTTTACTCTTTGATTCTATGAGTTGGACTATTTTAGATGCCTTCTATAAACGGAATCATGCAGTATTTTTCTTCTTAGCACCATGCCTTCAAGGTTCATCCACGCTGTCACATACTTTGGAATTTCTTTTTTTAAGGCTACATGGTGTTCTGTTGTATATATATATACCACATTTTCTTTTTCCATTCATCTGTTCATAAGCATATAGGTTGTTTCCACATCTCTTTGGTATTGTGAGTGGTGCAGCAATGAATATAGGAGTGCTAAATAGCTCTTCGAGATTCTGATTTCAATTCTTTTGGATAAATACCCAGAAATGGAATGGCGTTTAAGATGGTGGTGCTATTTTTTAAGTTTTACTGTACTGAATTTATTTATTGTAATGTTTCTTTTTTCATTTTGAATATGTGGGGTACAACCCAGAGTGAGGTATACAAATGCTTATTATACAGATACCCTTGTTGATGAGGTCATGGTGAATGTTCCATTTACATCTGTGCCAGTAGTAGGTAAGTGTTCCAAATTCTTCACATCTTCACTAACACTTGTCTTTTGTTTTGTTTTTGTTTTTTGTAATAGCCATCCAAGCCAGGTGTGAGCCAGGAACTCATTGTGATTTTGATTTATATTTCCCGGATGATTAGTGATGTTGAGCGTTTTTTAATATACCTGCTGCTCATTTGTATGTCTTCTTTGGGAAAATATCTATTCAAATTCTTGCCCATTTTTTTAAAAAATGAATTACAGGGGTTTTTTTACTCTGGAGTTGTTTAAGTACTGTAGCTGTTTTGGAGATGAATGTCTTATTAGAATATAGTTCGCAAGTATTTTCTCCCATTTCTTAGGTTATATTTTCACTTCATTGTTTTCTTCACTATGCTGAGGCATTTTCATTTGAGGCCGTCTCATTTATTTATTTTTTTGTTTTTTCTGTCTGTGTTTTTGGTACCATATCCATGAAACCATCTCCAAGACCAACGCCATGAAGCTTTTCCCCTAAATTTTCTCCTAGGAGTTTTAGAGTTTTTGGTCTTAAAGTCTTTTATCCATTTTGTGTTGATTTGGGTACATGGTGTAAGGTGAGCGTCCAATTTCACTATTTTGCACGTGGATATGTATGTTTGGTTTGCAGTTTTTCTACTACCATTTGTTTAAGATGTTATCTTTTTTTCTTTGTGCATTCTTGATACCCTTGCCAGTGATCAGTTGACCATATATGCTTGAGCTTATTTGTGATTTTCTATTCTATTCCATTGCTCTATGTGTCTTTCTTTATGCCAGCACCTTACTGTTCTGATTACTGCAACTTTGTAATATATTTTGAAATCAGGACATATGATGTCTCTAGTTGTTTTCTGTCTCAAGATTGGTTTTGGCTATTCATGGTCTTTTTTATTTGTTTTCATTATTATTACATTATTATAGTTATAGTAATTATGGTACTAAAATAGAAAACCACACAAATCACTAAATAAAAGATGGCCATGAATGAATCAGTGATTAGTGTATCATGAGCCAAGGGTTATGATTAATACAGTTTTGTGTTCCTGAGATTTAAAATAATAATAATAAAATGTCTTGAAGACATAAACTTCATAGAGAGTGTCAGAAGCCCTAAGGAATATAACATTCCAAAGTGGAAAAAATGAGATTGGGTACAAATAAATCTGACCACAAATTCTGGCTTTTTTGCTCACAAACTCAGTCACTCATTTAACTATTTTGAACTTCTATTTTTTTCATCTGGCAAATGGTAATAGTATAATTACCCTGCAGGACATTGTTAGACTTAGATAATATAAGCTTTGAGGCAGATATTAGATGCATGATAAAAGGTAGCTATAATGGATAATTGATTAAAATGTAGAGAGGAAGAATAAAAAATTATTTCAAGGCTTGGAGCCCAGCTAGGTGGCTAGGAAAATAATCATGCTATTAATGGACATATAAAAATCAAGAAGTATGAGTAAATACCAAGAATGAGATTTTTCTATTTTAGCAGTTTTTGTTTTATATTTTATGTGTAGGTCCCATATCATCACTATAGCAAATTTATGACAGAGACTTTATCTGATATCCATAAATAAATTTCAAGCTATGTCTTGCCAATGATCACTTCCTCATCACTGCTGTTCATGTTTATTTTCAGCTGATTTTGTTGTTAATTTCACAATAATATGTTATAGGCAAAATGAAGTATAGAAAACTACTTAGCCTAGGTGTGTCCTGAAGACTCAGAGTAAGAATGTCTCAGATGCGTAAGACCATACCTAACCCTGAACAAAAAGTACAATTGCTTGTAACCTACACGTGCAAGGCAGTATACAAGAATTTCTCTGTATATAATTATTTTGTTTTATATTCAAAATGTGGGGTACAAATGAGGGTTAGGTACATACATGGTGATCATAAAGGTAAAGTGTACATTCCTTTATTTATGTTATCTGCTGCCCCTCCCCGACAGTGTCCCACTACTACCAATCCCTTTCTTATAGTATTATGATAAATGTTCAGGGTCTACTTATGAGTGATTGCATGTGGTACTCAGATCTTTGTTTCCGTGATAAGTCACTGAGTATTATAGATTCTAATTCCATCCAGATTGCTGAAAAAGTCACAATTTTGTTTTTCTTTATACCACATTTTCTTTATCCAGTCCACTTTCGATGGGGATCACAGTTGGTTCCATGCTTTTGCTTTGGTGAATAATTCTGCAATAAACATGCGTGTGCGGGTATCTTTATTATAGAGTGATTTGAGTTCCTTCGGGTATATTCCCAGAAAGGGGATTGTGGGTCATATGGAAGATCAATTTACAAATTTTTTAGAAATTGTCACACTGTTTTCCACAGAGGCTGTACTAGTTTATATTCCCACCAACAGTGTAGGAGTGTTCCCTTTTCCCCACATCCTCACCAGCATCTGTGGTTTTTTGAGTTGATGATGGTCATCCTGACTGGAGTTAGGTGGTATCTCAGTGTGGTTTTAATTTGCATTTCTTTGATGATTAGTGAGACTGAGAATTTTTTCATGTATCTGTTGGCTGCTCATAAGCCTTCTTTTGAGAAGTGTCTATTCATATCTTTTGCCCATTTTTTAATAGGGTTGTTTGCTTTTTTCCCTTTTGCCATGTTTAAATTCCTTGTAGATACTGAATGTTAGGTCTTTGACAGATTTACAATTAGCAAATAATTTTTTTCCCATACTGTGAGCTGTCTACCTACTCTCTTGATGATTTCTTTTGCTTTGCAGAAGCTTTTCAGTTTGATGAGGTCCCACTTGTCTATCTTATCTTTGATGGCATTTGCTTTTGGAAAGTTAATCAAGAATTGGTTGCCTTTTCCAATTTCTATAAGGGTGTTTCCTACATTTTTTCTATGATTCTTATAGTTTGAGGTTTGATATCTAGGTCTTTGATCCATTTAGAGTTTATTTTTGTGTATGGTGATAGGTAGGGGTCCTGTTTCAGTTATCTGCATGTGGTCAGTCAGTTTTCCCAGCACCATTTACTGAATAGGTTCTCCTCTCCCCATTGGTTGTTAGTGGATGCTTTATCAAAGATGAGTTGGTTGAGGAATTGAGGTATGCTGCTGGAATCTCTAACCTGTTCCTTTGATCTATATGCCTGTTCTTGTACCAATACCAGGCTGTTTTGATTATTGTAGCTTTGTAGTAGAATTTGAAGTCTAGAAGTATGATACCTCCACTTTGTTTCTTTTACTAAGGATTTTATTTTGTTGTTGTTGTTGTTGTTTTGTTGTTGTTTTCTATTTGTGGTCTTTTGTGTTTCCATATGAATTTCTGGATTATCATTTCCAGGTCTGAGAAAAATATTGCTGGTATTTTAATAGGTTTTGAGCTAACTCTGTAGATTGCCTTTAGTAGGATAGACATCTTAACAATGTTAATTCTTCCAATACAAGAGCATGGAATATTTTTCCATTTGTTTGTGTCTTCTTAGATTTCTTTGAGCAGTGTTTTGTAGTTTTCATTGTAAAGATCTTTCACTTCTTTGGTTAGGAGGATGTCAAGGTATTTCTTTTGTGTGTGTGTGTGTGTGTGTGTGTGGCTATTGTGAATGGGATTGTGCTTTTATTTGGGTTTCTGTTGGTTTATTGTTGGTGTGTAGGAATGCAACTGTCTTTTACACATTTATTTTATTTTATTTTATTTTGTCAAAGTCCTTTATCAGTGCAAGGAGGTTTTTGGCAGTTTCTCTTGGGTTTTCAAGGTATAGGATCATGTCATTCTCAAAGACAGATAACTTAACTTCCTCTTTTTCTGTGTGGATACCCTTGATTTCCTTCTCTTGTCTAACTGCTCTAGCTAGGACTTCCAACACAATGGTGAATAGGAGAGGTAAAAGAGGCCATCCTTGTCTTGTTCTGGTTTTCATGGGAAATGCTTCCAATGTCTGTCTGTTCAGCAGTATGTTGGCTGTGGGCTTATCATAAATGGTCCCTACTATTTTGAGGTATCTTTCATCTATGCCTAGATGTTCAATATTTTTTAATCAAAAAAGAATACTGGATTTTATCAAAAACTTTTTCTCATCTAATGATATAATCATATGACTCTTATTTTTACATCTGTTGATGTATTTTATTATGTTTATAGTCTTGTAGATATTGAACCAGCCCTGCATCCTGGGAATGAAGCTTACTTGGTCATGGTGGATGATTTTTGAGATCTGTCGTTGAGTCCGGTTTGCTAGAATCTTTTTGAGAATTTTTGCATCTATGTTCATCAAGGATATTGGCCTGTAGTTTTCTTTCTTCATTAGATCTTTACCTGGTTTGGGTATCAGTGTGATGATAGCATCATAAAATTATTTGAGGAAAGTTCCATCTTTCTCAATTGCCTGGAATACTTTCAGTAGGATTAGTATCAGTTCCTCCTTATATATTTTGTAGAATTCTGCTGGGAAACCATCTAGACTAGGGCTTTTTTTTGTGGGTAGTTTTCTTATGATGAAGTCAGTTTCCTGGGTTGTTATTGGTCTATTTAGGATCTCAATTTCTTCTTGTTTCAACCTTGGGAAGTTGTGTTCTGTCAGAAAGTCTCCATTTCACTTAGGTTTTTGAGTTTGTTATACAAGTGTACATAGCAATCTCTGATAATCTTTTGTATTTCTTCGGGATCAATTGTGACTTAATCTCTTGCATTTCTGATTGTGTTTATTTGGGCTTTTTCTCTCTTTTGGGGGTCAGTCTTGCTAATCTTATTTATCCTTTAAAATAACCAACTTTTTGTTTTATTTTTTTTTACATAAATTGTTTATTTTGAATATGTGGAGTAAAATTCAGGGTTAGATATGCAAATGTTCATTATGCAGGTACTCTTCTTGATGAATTGTGCACCTCCCCTCACCCCAGCAGTTTCCCTATACTGCCACTCCTGCCCTCGCCCTCCTCTGGCAGTTTCACACTACTGCCAGTCTCTTTCTTACAGTATTACCATTGATGTTCAAGTTCCGCTTATGAGTGAGAGCATGTGATACTCGGTTCTTTGTTTCTGTGATAGATCACTCAGTATTATAGCCTCTAAGTCCATCCAAGTTGCTGCAAAGTTCATAACTTTGTCCTTCTTTAAACCTATGAAATATTCCATCACGTAAATGCACCACATTTTTTATCCAGTCCTCCTTCAATGGGCAGCACAGTTGGTTCCATGTTTTTGCTATTGTGGATAATGAATACTGCAATAAACATGCATGTACAGGTATCTTTTTCATAGAGTGATTTGAGCTCCTCTGGGTATAGTCCCAGTAGGAGGATTGTGGGGTTATTTGGAAGGTCAATTTTTAGATCTTTTAGGAATCACCACACTGTTTTCCACAGAGGCTGTACTAGTTTACACTCCCACCAACAGTGTAGAAGTGTTTCCTTTTGCAGCATCCTCTCCAGCATCTGTTGTTTTTTGGGTTACTGATGATGGCCATCCTGACTGGAATTAGGTGGTATCACAGTGTGGTTTTAATTTGCATTTCTTTGATGACTAGTGAGGCTAAGCATTTTTTCATGTATCTGTTGGCTGCTCCTATGTCTTCTTTTGAGAAGTGTCTATTCATATCTTTTGCCCACTTTAAAATGCGGCTTTTGTTTTTTTTTCTTTTTGGCACATCTGAGTTCCTTGTAGATCCTAGATGTTAGGTCTTTGTCAGACATACAGTTGGCAAATGTTTTTTCCCAGTCTGTAGGCTGTCTCCCCTCTCTCTCAATGGTTTCATTGGCTTTGCAGAAGCTTTTCAGTTTGACGAGGTCCCACTTGTCTATCTTATCTCTTATGGCATGGACGCTGGGTTTTGATCAGGAATTGGTTGCCAGTTCCAATTTCCATAAGGGTGTCTCCTGGAAACTGGAACAAGACAAGTATCATTGAACGATACTTGTCTTGTTCCAGTTTTCAGGGGAAATGGTCCAATTTCTGTCTGTTTAGCAGTATGTTGGCTATGGGATTCTTATAGATGGCTCATACTATTTTGAGGTATGTTTCATCTATGCCTAGATGTTCAAGGGTTTTTATCAAGAAGGGGTGCTGGATTTTTTCAAAAGCTTTTTCCATATCTAATGATATAATCATGTGGTTTTTGTCTACACATCTGTTGATGTATTGAATTATGTTTGTAATCTTGCAGATATTGAATGAGCCCTGCATCCCAGGTATGAAGCCTACTTGGCCATGGTGGATGATTTTTGAGATATGTTGTTGGATCTGGTTTGCAGAATCTTGTTGAAAATTTTTATTTTTGTCTTCTGTGGTCCGTATTTGGGCATTTATTTTGGTGATCTGTATTCTTTTGCTGAAGTTAGGGCTTTGGTGGTCTTCTTTTTCCAGCTCCCTTAGGTGACTTGTTAGACTGTTAACTTGTGATCCTACCATTTTCTTCTTACATGTTCATAGAGATACGAACTCCCCCTTTAGTACTGTTTTCATTGCATCCCAGAGGTTTTGGTAAGATGTTTCTTCAATTTCATTTGTTTCCAAGAATCTTTTAATTTCTTCTTTGATTTCCATGTTGATGCAGGAGTTGTTCAGCATCATACTGTTTAGTGTCCATATCTTTGTGGTTTTTGAGGAACCTTGTTGGTGTTGATATTTATTTTTATTCCACTTTGGTCTGAGATGATGCATGACAGTATTACAATCTTATGAAATGTGTTTATACTTGATTTATGGCCGAGGATATAGTTGATCTTGGAATAAGTTTCATGAGGTTATGAGCAGAATGTAAAATCCATGATTGGGGGAACAAGATGGCGACGGCATAGGTGGATTTGTGAGATTCTCCGAATGTAAGTTTCCAAAAAGACTCTTACTTTTCTTCCCCCATCCCCCAACCCACCACCAGCTGTGCTGGTCCGAGGCCTGGGGACCTTCAGTCCCTGCAGGGCCAGATATTGCAGCCCCCTGCTGCTGCTGTTCCACTGCATGTGTGGGAGTATCGGGTCCCAGCTCCCTCCCTGGCTACATCATCTCCTGCCCGGCACCCAGCACCAAGCCGCCGGTCACTCAGGGAGACACCAGTCCCATTCCTGGCTGAAGTACCCTGTAGGGGGCCCAGGGCCACTCTTGCCACTCACTGCCTGCCCTTTGGAGCTTTGGAGCTCTGGAGATCTGGGCCCACCCTGGCTGAGGAACTCAGTGCATGACCCCAAGCTGGGGGATCCAGACAAGCGGAGAGAAACAGATCTGTAAAAACTGCCTCAGCCATTCTCCAGGCAGAGACTTCCATTGCCCTGCTCACCTATCAACAAACCCTATCTCAGTTCCTAAGGTAACGTTGCGAAGCAGGAGACAAAGCCCCACTCCTATGCTGAATCAGACAAAAGCAACCCCCAGGCAGTCGACTAAAAAAAGAAAAAAAAAAACCCAAACTGTGAGTAAATCCAGTTGCCTGCAATGAAAAACAAAGGGGAGAGGCCAGAGATCAGAGCTGAAGTGACTTTAGTCTGATCACTTATTTTGACTTATGATTTTATCATTTTGACTGTTTGTTTTGATCACGATTGTAGTTTGCCTTCTGACTTACACTGTTTCTTGATTTTATTGGTCTGTCTCAGTGTAGCTATAAGTATTCTTTAGGGAATCTTTCTTATGTGTCTTTTTTCACTTCTTTCCAGCCTTGTGTCTCTTTCTCACCTGATGGTTGGTATGTATGTCTGTTTTCCCTCTCACTCTTCTCTCTTTCTAACTTCCTATTGACCCCCCTTCTTCCATTATTTTCCTCTTTT
>NW_007247038.1:35042-56293 GCF_000164805.1 Carlito syrichta | reverse complement strand
ACAAATGAGAAGACCAACTCCTAGACACATAATAATTTGCCTAAACAAAGTAGACATAAAAGAAAAAATCCTAAAGGCAGCAAGAGAAAAAGACCAGAACACCTACCATGGAAGGCCAATCAGAATAGCAGCAGATTTATCTACAGAAACCCTGCAGGCTAGGAGAGCTTGGAGACCTACCTTCAAAGTCCTAAAAGATAAGCAATTTCAACCAAGAATCACCTACCCAGCAAAGTTAAGCTTCATCAGTGAGGGAGAATTAAAATCTTTCCCAGATATCCAATCACTAAGAACTTATGCTGCCACCAAACCACCTCTACATGAAACACTTAAGAAAGTACTAAACACAGAAGAAAAGGGAAAAAGAACAACGTTCTTCACAAAAGTAGAGGGAAAATAATAAAATATACATGAACAAACACCAAAACCAAAAGAATGACCAAAAAAAACAAGTGGAAGAACAACAACTCTATAAGAACTCTATGATAGGGATGAACTCCCACATTTCAATAATTAGCCTGAATGTGAATGAACTAAACGCACCACTGAAAAGACATAGGATGGCAAAATGGATAAAATATCACCAGGCAACAATATATTGCCTTCAAGAGACCCATCTTACTAGAAAGGACATGCACAGACTCAAAGTAAGAGGATGGGAAACAAATTTTCAGGCAAATGGAACACAAAAGAAAGGAGGAGTCGCAATCCTAATTTCAGACAAAATACCATTTAAGTTATCAAAAATTTAAAAAGATACAGAGGGCCACTACATAATGATAAAAGGTTCACTCCATCAACAAGAAATATCTATCCTAAACATATATGCACCCAAAATAGGTGTGCCAACTTTCATAAAGCAACTTCTAGAAAAACTGAAGAGAGATATTGACTTTAACACCATCATAACTGGGGACTTTAGTACCCCACTCACAACCCTAGACAGATCATCAGGATCAAAAATTAGCAAGGAGATCCAGAACCTCAATGTGACTCTAGGCTAGATGGACTTAATTGATACCTACAGAACACTCCATCCAAAGACCACAGAATACACATTCTACTCATCACCTCATGGAATGTATTCTAATATCAGCCACATAATTGGCCATAAATCAAGCATAAGCAAATTTAAAAGGACTGAAATTCTACCATGCACCTTCTCGGACCACAGTGGAATAAAAATAAACATTGACACCAACAAAGTCCCCCCAAAACCCACAAAGACATGGTGACTAAACAGCATGATGCTAAACAACTCCTGGGTCAATGATAAAATCAACACAGAGATCCAAAGATACCTGGAAACAAATGAAAATGAAGAAACATCTTACCAAAATCTCTGGGACACCTTGAAAGCTATAGTAAGAGGGGAATTTATATCCCTACAAACACACATGAAGAAAATGGAAGGAACACAAATTAACAGCCTAATAAGCCCACTAAGGAAGCTGGAAAAACAAGACCACAAAAACCCTAATTTCAGCAGAAGAATCCACATCACCAAAATAAAAGCACAAATCCATGACATAGAAGACAAAAAGATAATACAAAAAATCAATGAAAAAAAAGCTGGTTCTTCAAAAGGATAAACAAGATTGATGGTCCCCTAGCTAGACTGACCAAGAAAAAACAAGAAAAAAAATCAAATAATCACAATCAGAAACACAAAAGATGAAGTCACATCTGACCCTGAAGAAATACAAAAGATCATTTGAGACTACTGTGTATACTTGTATGGAAACAAACTTGAAAACCTTAGGGAAATGGAGGACTTTCTGATATCACACAATCTACCTAGGTTGGAACAAGAAGAAATTGAGACCCTAAATAGACCAATAACAATCAAGGAAAACGACTACGTAATAAGAAAACTACCTACAAAAAAAAGCCCTGGTCCAGATGGCTTTCCAGCAGAATTCTACAAGGAGGAGCTGATACGAATTTAAGGAGAAGTTGATACCAATCCTACTGAAGGTATTCCAGGCAATTGAAAAAGATGGAACTCTCCCCAAATCATTTTATGAAGCCAATATCACATTGATACCCAAGCCAGGTAAAGATCCAACAAAGAAAGAGAACTACAGGCCAATATCTTTGATGAACATAAATGCTAAAGTTCTCAACAAGATCCTAGCAAACCGAATTCAGCAATACATCTCAAAAATCATCCATCATGACCAAGTAGGCCTTATTCCAGGGATGCAAGTCTGGTTCAACATTCGTAAAACCATAAATGTAATTAAATACACCAACTGATGTCAAAACAGAAGCCACATGATTATATCATTAGATACAGAAAAAGCTTTGATAAAATCCAGCACCACTTCTTGATAAAAACCCTTGAACATCTAGGCATATGGGGAACATACTTCAAAATAGTAAAAGCCGTCTATGAGAAACCCACAACCAGCATACTCCTAAATGGACAAAAATTGGAACCATTTCCCCTGAAAACTGGAACAAGACAAGGATGCCCACTCTCACCCCTCCTGTTCAACATAGTATTGGAAGTCCTGACTCGAGCAATCAGAGAAGAGAAGGCAATCAGGGGTATCCAAGTAGGAAAATAGGAAGTCAAGTTATCTCTCTTTGCAGATGATATGATTGTGTACCTTGAAACCCAAGAGAATCTGTCAAAAACCTCCTTACACTGATAAAGGCCTTTAGCAAAGTCTCAGGGTACAAAATAAATGTACAAAAGACAATCACATTTCTCTACACCAATAATAAACAAACAAAAACCCAAATAAAAAACAGAATTCCATTCACAATAGCCACAGGAAAAAAATTAAATACCTTGGCATCTTCCTAACCAGAGACGTGAAAGACTTATACAATGAAAACTACAAAGCACTGCTCAAAGAAATCAAAGATGACACAAACAAGTGGAAAAATATCCCAACTCATGGATTGGAAGAATCAACATTGTCAAGATGTCCATCTTACCTAAGGCAATCTAAAAATTCAATGCAATACCCATCAAATTACCAGCAACATTCTTCTCAGACCTAGAAAAAACAACACAGGAATTAATATGGAAACACAAACGTCCAAGAATAGCCAGAACAATCCTCAGCAAAAAAAAAAAAAAAAAAGAAACAAAGCAGGTGGTATCACATTACCAGACTTCAAACTTTACTATAAAGCTACAATCATCAAAACAGTTTGGTACTGGTATAGGAACAGGCATATAGATCAATGGAATAAAATTTAGATTCCAGAAGCAAAACCTCGATTTCTCAACCAACTCATCTTCACCAAAGCCTCCACCACCTACCACTGGGGAGAGGAGAACCTATTCCATAAACGGTGCTGGGAAAACTGGCTGACCACATGCAGAAGATTGAAACAGGACCCCTATCTATCCCCATGCACAAAGGTTAACTCCAAATGGATCAGAGACCTAAATGTAAAACCTCAAACCATATGAACCTTAGAAAATGAAGGAAATACCCTCATGGAAATCGGAACTGGCATCCAATTCCTGAACAAAACCTGAAACCCGCAGGTCATAAGAGAGAAGATAGACAAGTGGGACCTTATTAAGCTGACAAGCTTCTGCAAAGCTGAGGAAACCATCAAGAGAGTAGGGAGACAGCTCACAGACTGGGAAAAAGTATTTGCCAACACCAGGTCTGACAAAGGCTTAACATCCTGGATCTACAATGAGCTCAAATGTGCTGAAAAGAAAAAAACAAACAACCCCTTTACAAAGTGGGCAAAAGATATGAACAGACACTTCACAAAATAAGACATATGAGCGGCCAACAGACACATGAAGAAATATTCAACCTCACTAATCATCAATGAGATGCAAATCAAAACCACACTGAGATACCACCTAACTCAAGTCAGAATGTCAATTATCAACAACTTAAAAAATAACAGCTACTGGAGAGGGTGTCATGAAAAAGGAACACTTCTACACTGTTGGTGGGAGTGTAAACTAGTGCAACCTCTGTGGAAAGCAGTGTGGTGATTCCTAAAAGCTCTAAATATCAACCTCCCATATGACCCCGCAATCCCCTTACTGGGAATATATCCTGAAGAACTCAAATCACTCCATAAAAAAGATACCTGCAGATGTATGTTTATTACAGCATTCCTCACAATAGCAAGAACCTGGAAGCAACCATGCTGCCTATCAAAAGAGGACTGGATTAAAAAAATGTGGTACATATACACGATGGAATACTATGCAGCCATAAAAAAGAACAAAATCATGAATTTCAAAGCAACCTGGATGGAACTAGAGTTTATAATACTGAGTGACCTCTCACAGAAACAAAGATCCGAGTATCACATGTTCTCACTCATATAATGAACCTTGAACATCCAATGTAATACTATAAGGAAATGACTGATGGTACTGGGAAACTATGGCAGGGGGAGGGAGATGGGAGTAACAGTAGCAAATATCTGTCTGGGGATGGGGAAACACCTCTTATCAACAGTGTGCCTGATTGAAACATAGTTGTATCCCTAACCCTTAACTGTACCCCACAACATCATAATAAAATATTTTGATTAAAAAAATAAGTTCTTTCAGTATTGCATCTTGTCTTTCTTGAGTCTTATTCACTCTTTCTGACCATTCCCTGATCCCTGTGGTATTCTGGGGCCAGTCATTGGTGACTTGCATTGCTTGACCATCAAGGTCTGATTTCTCAGGAGTTTTGTCTTTGGTAGACTTGGAATTGCCTGAGGTCTTCCTTTGAATTTTCCTCATTTGTGATAGATATCTTTTTTTTTCTTCTCTGTAGTTTTGTTATTCAGTATCAGTGGAGAGGGTTTCCCTTCTGATGTTTGCTCAGTCCTCTATTCTTCCCTGATCCTGGCTCTAGATTTGTTTTATTTTTAAATAGGATGGTGGATGGGAAGAATTGCTTTCTCTTGTAGTTTTTAAAATCCGAGTAAAGTGGGGGATAGGGTGCTAGGAGTCAGCTGCTTCTTGCAACTTATAATGTTCACTTATTTTGGTATGTTTTCCCTGACATCTACTCCCCACCACCACTGTATCTGATGATGTAAAGCAGAAACCAACCCACACCACAAAACAGTCTGCAATAATAACAAAGCAAGACAAAACAAACCACAGCAACAGAAAAACCCCAAGAAAACTAAACACATATACACATGCCTAGTTGAAGTAGAGAAGACAAAATATGACATATATTGACAAACCTCTTAAATTATGACAAATGAATATTTAAAAAATACCCAGAAGAACAAAAGAGCAAAAACCAACAGCAAAATCAAAAGATGAACACTCAATCATTCACATACACACATAAATAGAGAATGACAGATAAAAGTTGAAAGAAATGGAGAAGGAAAAGAAACATTTTGGAAGGAATGCAGTTCAAAGCCTCACATACACCTTCATGCACAAAAGAAAAATATTTCAAAATAGATGAACTAAGAAACAGAAAGTCTTTAAAATTAAAAAATAATTGAAAATTTAACAGAATAAAACAGAAAATAAAAACAGAGACAAAAAAAACCTGTCGTCTCTGTCAACTCTGTAGCTGTTCCTCTAATCAGATCTCTCCTGCAGAGCCACCTCTTTCAATCTCTCCTCAGTAGAGTAGAACAGAGAAGGAGGAGGGGCAGTGAAGGTGAATGGGGCTGCAGTCCTTCCCTCACACTCTCCTATTGTCAGGGAGATCCCTGGTGGGGATGTACAGGATAGCTTCTTCCCCTGGTATATACTCTCACAAGGTTGCCCCAGCCAGGCCTATCCTGGAATGGGGTTCTTCTATTGCAACTGATGTCTAGGCTCCACCTGGGTTTGTCCCTCTCAGTCATGGCCCAGCTATGTGGGTCTGATGTTCAGAGGATTGCTGGGGAGGAGGGTGTTTGTGTCAGCCAGGACTCACCACTGATCTCTTTGGAGTTCTTCCTCATCCTTTTCTGACCACACCCTTCGACCCATGGTTGGATCAGGTTGAGGATAGGCACCTGGAACTCAGTACTCTCTAGTCTCTCTGAAGTTTTTGCTCTCAGGATATTTCGTCTGGACCATAATCAAGCCCTGAGTAGTTGATCTGCCACTCACAGAGATCAGTGCTCTGGGTTGTATCTGCAGCCCCTTCCAGCATCTTGTTAGGTCTCTCCTATTTCAATGGTAAGGGAGCATCTGGGTCAATAGTTTGTGTGTTGCTTAGGGAACAGGTTGGAGGCTGCGGGTGGGAGTAGTGGGGGGAGCAATGAAAATTGCTGCCTGAAAAGTGGCTGCAGTGGGAAGCTCCTCACCAGGCAAGAATTTCTCTCTCCAGATTCACTGATACTCTGTCTACAAAAATCAAATTCTGCACTCCAGTGGATCCTGTATGCCAGATGATGGTGTACACTGGGTGCCAGATGCAAAGAATCAGGTCAGTTCAGCAGGCTTTTCTCAGGTGCGTTCTTGCAGGCAGCAAACATTTCTGCAGCATTCTTTGGAGCTGAGCTCTAATTGTGGGGTGGTGGGAGCTTACAGTCGCCCTCAGAAGGGGGACACAGGTGCATGAAGCCAAGTATCCCCTCAGATGGACTTTCATGCTACCACCAGTGCCTGTCTACTCACGTGGAGAGGCTTTATTGTCACTTGCCTCCACGGAGGTTTTTACAATGCAACTTGATGGCTGCCATCTTAAGCTCTTCTCTAATCCTTTTCTTATTCTATTAAGGTAGCTGTTCAAGGTCCACTTAAGAGTGAGAATATGTGATACTCAGATCTTTGTTTCTTTGAGAGATCACTCAGTATTATAAACTCTAATTCCATCCAGATTGCTGTGAAATTCATGATTTTGTTCTTTTTTATGGCTGCATAATATTCCATTGTGCATATGTGCCAAATTTTTAAAATCCAGTCCTCTTTTGATGGACAGCATGGTTGATTCCATGATCCTGCTAGTGTGAAAAAGGCTGCAATAAGCATATGGTGTACATGTATCCTTTTTATAGAGTGATTTTAGTCCTTCAGGGTAGTCCCAGTAGTGCACGGTTATACAAAAGGTGGATTTTTAGAACTTTTAGGAATCGCCAGACTGATTTCCACAGAGGCTGTACTAGTTTATACTCCCCCCAACAGTGTAGAAGTATTCCCTTTTCTCCACATCTTCTCCAGCATCTGTTATTTTTTTGAGTTATTGATGATGGCCATTCTTACTGGAGTTAGGTGGTATCTCAGTGTAGTATTAATTTGCATCTCCTTCATGAATAGTGAGGCTAAATATTGCTTCATGTATCTGTTGGCTGCTCATATGTCTTCTTTGGAGAATTGTCTGTTCATATCTTTTGCCCACTTTTTAGTGTTTTTTTTTCTTTTCAGCACATTTGAGTTCCGTTTAGATCCTTGATGTTAGTCCTTTGTCAGACATGGTGTTGGCAAATACTTTTTCCCAATCTGTGGGCTGTCTTCCTGTTCTCTTGATGCTTGCTTTGGCTTTGCAGAAGCTTGTCAGTTTAATGAGTTCCCCCTTTGTCTATCTTATCTCTTATGGCCTGTGTATTTCGGGTTTTTCTCAGAAATTGGATTCCAGTTCCAACTTCCATAAGGATGTGTCCTACATTTTAAGTTTTTATGTTTTGAGGTTTTATATTTAGGTCTCTGATCCACTTAGAGTTAATTTTTGTGTATGGGAATAGATAGGGGTCCTGTTTGAATATTCTGCATGTAGTCAGCCAGTTTCCCCAGCATCATTTACTGAATAGGTTCTCCTCTCCCCAGTGGTGGGTGGTGGAGGCTTTGTCAGAGATGAGATGATTGAGAAATTGAGGTTTTGCTTCTGGAATCTCAATTCAGTTCCATTGGTCTATATGCCTGTTGTTGTACCAATACCAGACTGTTTTGATTATTGTAGCTTTATAGTATAGTTTGAAGTCTGGTAGTGTGATATCTCCTGCTTTTGTTGTTGTTGTTGTTGTTATATTTAGCTGAGGATTGTTCCACCTGTTCTTGGTCGTTTGTGGTTCCATATGAATTCTCATATTGTTTGTTCTATACCTGAGAAGAATGTTGCTGGTAAGTTAATGAGTATTGTGTTAAATCTGTAGATTGCCTTAGGAAAAACGGACATCTTAACAATGTTGATTCTTCCAATCCATGAGCATGGGATATTTTTCCACTTGTTTGTGTCATCTTTGATTTTTTTGAGTAGTGTTAAAGTTTTCATTATAAAGGTCTTTCACGTCTCTGATTAGGAAGATGTCAAGTTATTTCATTTTTTTGAGGCTTTGTGAATTGAATTGTGTTTTTTATTTAGGTTTCTGTTGTTTATTATCAGTGTAAACAAATGTGATTGCCTTTTGCTCATTTATTTTATTGCCTGAGACTTTGCCAAAGTCCTTTATCAGTGCAAGGAGGTTTTTGACAGATTCTCTTGGGTTTTCAAAGTATACAATCATGTTTTCTGCAAAGAGAGATAACATGGCTTTCTCTTTTCCTATCTGAGTACCCCTGATTGCCTTCTCTTTTCTGAATTCTGTAGCCAGGACTTCAAATACTATATTGAACAGAAGGGGTGAGAGTGAGCATACTTGTCTTGTTCCAGTTTTATGGAAAATGGTTCCAATTTTTGTCTGTTTAGGAGCATGCTAGCTGTGGGTTTCTCATAGATGGCTTTTACTGTTTTGAGGTACATTCCATGTATGCCTAGATGTTTGAGGGTTTTTATCAAAAAAGGGTGCTGGATTTTATGGAAAATTTTTTCTGCATCTAATGATGTAATCATGTGGTATTTTTTGACATCTGTTGATGTATTTAATTACATTTATGGTCTTGTGAATGTTGAACCAGGCTTGCATCTTGGTGATGAAGTATACTTGGTCATGATGGATGATTTTTGTGATGTGTTGTTGAATACAGTTTGCTAGTATCTTGTTGAGAATTTTAGCATCTATGTTCATCAAAGATATTGGCCTGTAGTTCTCTTTCTTTGTTGGGTCTTTACCTGGCTTGAATATTGATGTGAAGTTAGCTACATAAAATGATTTGGGGAGAGTTCCATCTTTCTCAATCACCTGGAATACTTTCAATAAAATTGGTGTCAGTTCCTCCTTATCTGTCTTATAGAATTCTGCTAAAAAGCTGTCTGGTCCAGGGCTTTTATTTGTAGGTAGTTTTCTTATGACATAGTCAATTTTCTTGATTGTTATTGGTCTATTTAGGGTCTCAATTTCTTCTTGTTTCAACTTAGGCAGGTTGTATGATGTCAGTATGTCCTACATTTCCTTAAGGTTTTCAAGTTTGTTTCCACACAAGTATACATAGTAGTCTCTAATGATCTTCGGGTCAGATGTGACTTCATCTTTTGTGTTTCTGATTGTGTTTATTTGGGCTTTGTCTCACTTTTTCTCCATCGGTCTAGCTAGGGGACCTTTGATCTTGTTTATCTTTTCAAAGAACCAGCTTTTGTTTTATTGATTTTTTAAAATTATCTTTTTGTCTTCTATGTCCTGGATTTGGGCTTTTATTTTGGTGATCTGGATTAGCCCGCTGAAGTTAGGGTTTTGGTGGTCTTGTTTTCCAACTTCCTTAGATGACTTTTTAGGCTGCTGATTTGTGATCCTTCCATTTTCTTAGTGTATGTTTGTAGAGATATGAATTTTCCTACTACTACAGATTTCATGGCATCCCAGAGATTTTTGCTGTGATGTTTCTTCATTTTCATTTTTTTCCAGGTATCTTTTTTTTTTTTTTTTGAGTTGGAGTCTCACTCTATTGCACAGACTGGAGTGCAGTGGCCGCTCCCGGCTACCGCAGCCTTGACCTGCTGGGCTCCAGAGATTCTTCCGCCTCAGCCTTCCGAGTGACTGGAATTACAAGCCTGTGCTACCACAGCTGGCTAATATTTTTTGGTTTATTGTAGAGATGAGGTCTTGCCAAGTTGCCCAGGCAGGTCGAACCCGCGGACTCAGGCAATCCACTCACCTCTGCCTCCCAAGGCATGGGATTACAGGCTAAGCCACTGAGCCTGTCCTACAGGTATTTTTTAATCTCTGTTTTGATTTCATCATTGACCCAACAGTTGTTCAGCATCATGCTGTTTTAGTGTCCATGTCTTTTCAGTTTTGCAGGAAACATTTTGGTGTTGATACTTATTTTCATTCCACTGGTCTGAGAAGGTGTATGGCAAATTTTCAATCTTTTGAAATTTATGGTCAAGAATGTGGTCGACCTTAGAGTACCTTCTATGCAGTGATTAGTAGAATGTATATTCTGTGGTCGTTGGGTGGAGTGTCATTGGGTGTAGGTATCAATTAAGTCCATTTTGTCCAGAGTTCATTAAGGTTCTGGAGCTCATTGCAGATTTTTTGTCCTGATGATCTGTCTAGTGTTGTGAGTGGGGTATTAAAGTCCCAGCTATGATAGTGTTAGTCAATATCTTTTTTAAGTTTACCTAGATGCTGCTTTGTGTAAGTTGGTGCTCCTATATTGGGTGCATTTATGTTTAGGATGGATATTTCTTGTTGACGGATTGAACCTTTTATCATTATGTAGTGGCCTTCTGTATGTATTTTTACTTTGGTTAGTTGAAAGGGTATTTTGTCTGAGTTTAAGATCGTGACTTCTTTCTTTTGAGTTCTGTTCACCTGGAATTTTGCTCCCTATCCTCTTACTTTGAGACTGTGAGTGTCTTTTCTTGTGAGATGAATCTCTTGGAGGCAATTTATTTTTACCTGATATTTTATTCATTTTGTCATTCTATGTCTTTTCAGTGATGCATTTAGTCCATTCACATTCAAGCTAATTATTGAAATGTGAGTTAATTCCTATCATGAGGTTCTTATAGAGTTGTTATTGTTCCTGTTTGTTGTCTTTCATTTGGTTTTTGGCTTGGTTCATGTGTGTTTTTAATCTTTTTCCTGTACTCTTGTGAAGAACATTGTTGTTCTTTTTTCCTTTTCTTCTGTGTTTAATGCTTTCTTAAATGTTTCTTGTAGAGGTAGTTTGAAGGCAGTGTAAGTTCTTATGGATTGGATACCTGGGAAAGATTTTAATTCTCCCTCACTGATGAAGCTTCACCCATTTGGGTAGGTTATTCTTGGTTGAAATTGTTTATCTTTAATAACTTTGAAGATTTGGCTCCAAGCTCTCCTAGCATGGAGTGTTTCTGTAGATAAATCTGCTGCTATTCTAATTCTTCTTCCATGGTAGGAAGTCTGGCCTTTTTCTCTTGCTGCCTTTAGGATTCTTTTCTTTTATACCTACTTTGTTAGGTGAATTATTAGGTATCTGGGAGTTATTCTTCCCATTTGTTGTCTTGCAGGGGTTCTCTGAATCTCTTGTGTTTGAATTTTCACATCACTGATGAGATGAAAGAAGATTTATTGACTAATTTCATTGAATGGTTGTTTCAGGTTTGTCTCTGTCTCTTTGCCACAGGAAGTCCAATTTCTCATAGTTTCTGTCACTTGAAGTAATCATTCATCTCTTGAATGTCTTGTTGTGTCTTTCTAAGCTTCTTTTCTATGTTTTTGACAGTTTGGGTTAATTCTATATTTTGGATCTCTAGCTCTGAGATTCTTTGTTCTGCTTGGCTAACTCTGCTTTCCATAGTTGTTAGTTTGTTATATATTTCATTCAGAGTATTCTTTACTACGTTTATCTCAGTGATCGACTCCTTCCTATTTCCTTTGTCTTGCCTCAACACTTTTTAATCTGTCATTAATGTCTTGGTATCTGGGTTTGTAGTTTGAGACCAGTCATTTTGGGGTCTCTTCATTGTTTGCATTCCCAAGTCTGATTTCTCAGTGTCTGACCTCCCAGGGGTCTGTGAGAGACCCATAATCTTCTTTTGGTTTTTCTTCATTTGTGCAGATTTTTCTCTCCTCCTTTTCCTCCCCTTCTTTAATTCTGTTTTTCAGGGAAGGTGGGTTTGCTTTTACTTCTTTTTGTTCAATCTCCTGTTCTCCCTTATGAGGATCCCCTGACTTTGTTCACTTTTAAGGCTGGACAGTGGCTTGGGGGCTGTACTTTGTGCAGTTCTGAGATTTAATTGAGGGGAAAACTGTGATTCAGAATCTATCTGCAGATCCAGTATCCACTCACAGGTATATGGGCACTCTGGATCCCACTTCCCACTGCCTTACAATCTGTCCATGCATTGGGGAATTAAGTTTGCTCCCTGGAATAAAAGTAGGTAAGAAAAAGGAAATTAATGGAAGAAGGTGGGGGTCAACAGAAAGTTGGAAAGAAAGAAGAGCAAGAGGAAAAACAGACATACATACCAATTAATGAATGAAAAGGGACACAAGGCCAGAAAATAGTTAAAAAACAAAGAAAACTTTCTAAGGCATACTGATAATCACACAATGATAGTCCAATAAAATCATTCCTTTTGATGTATATTTCCCCAGCACAAACAGGGAGTTTAAATCAAAAAGTAAACAAAGTGAACAAAACAAACAGTCAAAACAATAAAATGAAAAATCAAAACAAACCAGACTAACTCTGAGGTCTTTCCTGTGTTTCTAAAGTCTCTTCAGCTCTGTTTTCCAGCCCCTCCCTCTGCTCTCATTGCAGGCAGATAGGGTTACTCATAGATTGGGTCAGTTGCCTTGGTTTACTGCCTGACAGGTCTGCCACAGAGAAGTGAGTTGTCTGTGTCTGATTCAGCATAGTTGAAGCATTTCCATCTCCTGCTTTGGCAATGTTACCTTAGAAAACAAGGTGCAGGCTGTGCAGAGATAGGTGGGGCAATGCAAATCTCTTCCTGGAAAATGGCTGTTTTGGGCGGTTCCTCACCTGGGATGGACTCTTCTTGACTTCTGCTGATCCTCTCTTTCCACTCATCCGGAGCCCCAGTTTATCTGCTATTATGGGCGATGATGTGTGTGTCCAGCATCAGGCACTGGGAACCAGTAAGATAGCTGGGTGCTGCAGTTGGTGTATCCACAGGTGGCTTGTGGTGGAGGAGGGAGCCTGGAATTCCCTAGGGCTGGAACTGAGAACCTCAGCATCAGCAGTTTTTCAGCACCTGGTAGCAACCATAGCAGTAATCCCTTGCAGAGGCTGTAGTGAGATGGAGGCAGTTTACTGCATGGGATTGGCTACAGCAGTCAACCTTCATGGAGGCAGTGGCTCCAGGGGCATGAGGAACTGCCTTCAGGAGCCAGCTTTTGTGGAGATCTTCTCAGTTAGCCTTGTCCTGTCACCATGCTGCCGAGTGTCTGCATTGCCTTTATTGTAAAAGACTTATCACAGCTTGCTGAACTTTTGCTTGTTTTTTTTAAGCCTTCTTTCTGAAATACTTCCAGTATCTGCTTTGCTGTCCCTGCTGTTGGGACATTTTACTAGTGCACACAGACTTTGCACAGTTATTGATGAAATTCCAGGGGTGGAGGGCCCCAGAGGGAACGGAAATTGCTACACAAAGGTCTCCCAAGCAGCAGAGACTGGAGCAAAGAGGCTGTGAGTGCTTCATACATGGAGAGGCACAGAGAAGCCCTGAAAGCACAGTCCTGGGAGAAGTGTCCCGGGTGGTAACCAGCACTGGCTCTCCTGAATGATGTATTTTCAATGAATACAATTAATGTAGACTTTTGACACTGTGAATTTTTTGTTTGGTTGATTTTTATTTGCTTTTTGCCTCCTGAAAATCATAGGAGGGAACACTTCACAAAAAACTAAATATTATTTCCTACTAATCCAAGAGTCTAGACCTTTTTTCAGAAAAAAACTAAGGGTCAAGTTGGCTGTGATTGATCTAAAACCACATACAGGCACCAAGATTCAACAAACAAGTTTGTTTGTACTCAAAGCTCGAGGTTTTTCCCAACTTTGCTTCTTCCAAATGCTACAGAGCATTTACAAAATTTCCTGTATCCCATTTAGCTAATTGGCTTATTTCTGAATATCACCTATTGCAAAAACAATGTTATAGCAACAAAGAATGCTATTTAAGAAAGAAAATCCCAATCTTAAAATTAAATATAGAGAGATTAGAATAACAATCTCCCACTCTCTCTCAGGAAAAAAGAAAAAACCTTATGCAAAATAAAATACCAGGTGCTGAAAAGCTGCTGATGCTGAGGTTCTCAGCTCCAGCCCTGGGGAATTCCAGGCTCCCTCCTCCACTACAAGCCACCTGTGGATACACCAAACTGCAGCGCCCAGCTATCTTACTTGTTCCCAGTGCCTGATGCTGGACACACACAATCATCGCCCATAATAGCAGATAAACTGGGGCTCCAGATGAGTGGAAAGAGAGGATCAGTGGAAGTCAGGAAGAGTCCATACCAGGTGAGGAGCCGCCCCCAACAGCCATTTTCCAGGAAGAGATTTGCATTGCCCTGCTTATCTCTGCACAGCCTGCACCTTGTTTTCTAAGGTAACATTGCCAAAACAGGAGACGGAAGTCCTTCAACTATGCTGAATCAGACACAGACAACTCACTTCTCTGTGGCAGACCTGTCAGACAGCAAACCAAGGCAACTGACCCAATCTATGAGTAACCCTATCTGCCTGCAATGAGAGCAGAGGGAGGTGCTGGAATTTGATTTGGCAATTTGACTAACATGAACCATCCAGCAAGTCAGTAAATCATGGTAATGGCAGACTTTTTGCCAAACCTAATGTTAGTGTGCAGAAATTATATCTTTGTGGACCTACTGTGTATAAATATTAGGACAGATTATCAATTTGCTTATCATTTGATTAGGTTTATATTAGCATCCATGACCAGCACTCTCAGACTATGAAAAACAAAAAATTTGCCCTCAGCTAATCTTGGTTCAAAATATGTTTTACTTATTGGTAACTCACACTGGAAAGTTCTAAATCCCTTTTGGGAAAGCAATTCCACAGTCTTAGGGAATACATGAAGACAATTTCATTTCTTAGTAATTTTCATTCACAGTAATTCCATATTAAAGTGGGCTTGTTTTTTAAAATAGAACTCTCTATGCCCAGATTTGAACATTTTAAATTAGAATTCAAGTTCTGTATTGCCATGGTAATGAATTGGATAAGTAATGCTGGTGTTCAATTACACATGCTGAAAGTCAGCCTATTTTCATAATCCCATGTCTGATAATTGAAGAACATGACCAGTCGAACTGCAAAGGGAAAAAATGATTGCATTCATAGACATAAACTTCACTGGGTTCAAAAATATAAACAGTAATTAATTCATTTAAAACTAATTTTCTAGATTCAGTGAAGTACTTTTAATCTTGCTATTTTTAGTTTATTGGTGACTCATTTTAAAATCTAGAAACGACTACTTTCTTATTGCAGAAGCAGTGTATATTTATAGTAGAAAATGTTTTTTAAAAAACAGGCAGGATGAAGAGCAGGAGGTGGAGGGGTAGAAGGAGACAAAGAGAAGCACATTCTTTTTTTTTTTTTTAGCTTAATAGAAATCTTTATTGTAATTTTCTTACAGATGAAGTCACAAACAGAATAAATGTATTGAATTGACAAGTGCAGTGCTTTTTCTTTTGTTTAAATCACACTGATATATTTTGTTAACATTTTATTTCTACCTTCTTTGGCATTAAGGGGAAAATTTCTAAATTAAGGATAAAGATGAAAATTGAAACTCATCTAAAACAACCACTGTGATGCTTTGTTGTATTTCCTTTGACCTCCCTCCCCCTATAAATGACTATGTGTGTTCTTACATACACTCACACCTATCCCCCTACACCTCACACACATACGCTCAAACAATATTAGAATTAATCTATATTTTTATCTGGAGTCACACTCCATCACCCAGGTTGGTGACACTCACTACCACCTCAGCATCGACCTGGAAAAGCACGTTCTTTATAATACCACACAAAGGAAATTACTCTTAGCATCTTGTTTTGTGTCCTTCCAACTCTTTTTGGGTAGATACATAATTTTTTTAACTTAAATGTAATCATACTATACCTGCTGCTTACGCTGGCCTATTAGTATCTTCTACAAAATTCTTGCGAATAATTTAACATTATTTAGAAATTTTATAGAATTGTATATACGATTATTTATGGTGTTCTCAAATGTTGGGCACTTACATTGTTTCTAATATGTAACATATATTATAATAAATAGACTTGCACCTACATATCTGTAGACATATAATGGCAATTTGCTTGATTGTTTTTTAGTATAGCACATTGTCACTGGCTCCTCCAATCCTGGTGGAGTTTAACTTCTTTTCTTTTTGTTTTTGTTTTTTTTGTAGTCAGCATCTCACTCTATCACCCAGGCATGCTCACGGGCATGCTTGTGGCATGTTCACGGCCCCCATAGCCTCAACTTGCTAGGCCCTGGTGATCCTTCCAGCTCAGTCTTCCAAGTAGCTGGAACTACAGGCATGTGCCACCACACCCAGCTATTTTTTCTTGATTGTAGAGATGAGCTGTCACCAATTTACCCAGGTTGGTCTCAAATCCATGGGATCAGGCAATCCTCTAACCTCGGTCTCCCAAACATCACTATGTGTATCACTATGAGTATTTCTGTGGCTGAGTGTTTTTTCCAGAACTGTAGAAGACAACCAGCCCAAGTTTACAGCAGGTTGAAAGTCCAGGGAATTAACACCTTCACTAGCAGCTGTCAACCAATGACTTTCAAGAGTTGGGGTATAAATAACCAGCTCCTTGCCCCTTCAGGTGGAATGATTCTGAGGCACATATTTACACTGTTTCCAAGAATTTCCCTATGAGATCCCACTCAAGGGGCCTACTGTGGCTAACGAATCATTTAGTAGCCATCTTCTCCCTTTGTCACCTTATTTCTCTCTCCTGGTGACACCTCCCAAACAAATAACTTGCCTTTGAATTTTTGTCTCTGAGCATCTGTCTGGATAACACTAGAATAACCAGAAATAAAATTGCTAAATTTAAAAAGTAGTTCATTTTAATATTTTAAATGCACATTGTTACCAAACTTTATTGCCCCTTTAAATCATTTACATTGAACCATCTACATATTTTTCTTTTTTTTAATTTTTAATTTTAAAGATGTGGGGTACAATTCAGGGTTAGGTATACAAACATTGATTATGCAGGTACCCTCACTGATGATGGGTGCTCCTCCCTCCCCTAGCAGTTTCCCTCAACTGCCAACCCCACCCCCCTCCCCTGGCAGTTTCTGACTACTGCCAATCCCTTTCTTATAGTATTATGATAATTGTTCAAGGTCCACTCATGAGTTAGAACATATGGTACTCTGTTCTTTGTTTCTTTGGTAGATCACTGAGTATTATCGACTCTAAATTCACCCAAGTTGCTGCAAAGTCCACATGTTTGTCTTTCTTTGTGGCTGCATAATATTCCTTTATGTATATGTACCACATTTTTAAATCCAGTCTGAGTTTGATGGGCAGCATGGTTGGCTCCATAGTTTTGCTATTGTAAATAGAGCTACTACAAACATGTGCCTGTATTTTTTTTTTTGTAGAATGGTTGGAGCTCTTTTGGGTGGATTCCCTACAGGGGTATTGCTAGGTCATATGTAAGGTCAATTTCTAGTTCTTCAGAAATCACTACACTGTCTTCCAAAGAGCTCGTGCTAATTTGCATTCCCACTAGCAGTACCATCTACATGTTTTTCAACACAATCTTATCAAAAGTAAATATATATTTTTAAATACCATTAGAATAGGTTAAAAAAGAATTTTTAAAATGTATCAATTCATATGACTGTGTATTTATATTGCTTCCTTTATAACATGCCTGTTTATGTTTGTGGTCCATATTTAATTGGAAAACATGTTTTTATCTGATTTACAATAACTCTTTTAACATTAACTGTATTAACTCCTTCTTGCACTTTAAAACTAGCTGGTAAGAATTCTTTGTAACCATATAGATAGCAGCTTCATCCCAAGCAGCTAAAAAACTCATTCTTTATGTGGGCTGTGTCTTGCAAATTGTAGGAAATATACATATCTTTCTTGGCAAACCTCTATTAACAAATGGATTGGTGAAAAAAAGAATAATTGTTGGACCACTTTAGTTTTATTGTTAAGGTGGTTGTCATCATACATGCTAAGTACTGAATTCTCTATATTTAAAAGTAATAAAGACTTATGGGTTCTCTTGCTAGCAGCATCATAGATACATTCATGATCTAACTCTAAATTATATAATCTCTGCATTTTTGCTATTTTATTAAGAACATATTTGTTTTGTTTTGTTTTTGTTTTTGCATAGAATGGGAGTATAGATTGGTATAGTATGATCCTGATCTTCTTAGAAATGGCTGCTGTTCATATATAAGAACCACTATTATTAAATCAATTTTCAAATACCAACTGACATTCTTAGGAATAAATTAGTCTTTTATTCTCCCTAACAGTTTAGCCATTCTGACCAATTTTGTGAATACCTCCCTAATCCTGATTATGACAATTCAGACTTTATAGCTTTTTAAAGGCTATATTTCTGTGGATGTATCATTATCATCTCTAGGAACATTGAAATGCTTCTGAAAGGCAAATGTCACTGTGCAACACATTGTGAGCACTAATTCCATGATTTACAGAATTGGCCTGCCCTGCTTTTGATATTTGCACCAATGACTCTGGTCAGGTCTACAATTTAGACCATTTATTCTATTATTTCTAGTCAACTTTCCTTTTTTACTGTCACAAAATCTTGGACGACTGCCTCTCCACTGAAGGCCAACATCTTTCATCATAAAACATGTAAAATGATTAAGTCTCAACAATTGGCAGCACAGAGAAGTCAAAGGACTTCTAGAATCATCCTTACCATACTGCACACCCATATGAACTCTTCTCTAGTGGGGATCTTTTGTGACTCACCAGAAAATTAACTTGCCTTTGACATCACCTTACAGCTAGGGATGATGGGGCATAATGCCCATCCTTCCAGCCACCATCAATCCACTGCTGACTGGCCAGTAACATAAACATAACTTATGACATTATTTTTCTCATGAGTGTTATGATCTTCAGAGATTTTGCTAAGCACATTTCAAGTTATATCCTCTTTAATCCTCAGCACCCTACAAGGTTTGCACTATTATTATAATTCTCCATGTATAGGTGGGTGAACTGAGGCAGGGTGTTACTGTGTAACTCCCTCAAGGTCATATAGCTATAAGGGCTGGGTTCCAGATTTGTACCAAGGCAGATTAAATATAAAGTTTGTGTTCTTAAACACTATGCTTAATATAAGATAACAGAATTATAAAAGCTAATAAGAATATTGAAAAGCCCTAAAATGTGTGTATGTGTGTGTGTATACGAGAGAGAGAGAGAGGGAGAGAGAGAGAGAGAGAGAGAGAGAGAGAGAGAGAGAGAGAGAGAGAGAGTTATCTAACATATAAGTAAATCTTAAAAAAAATTTAGTATTGGATAATATGATAGAAAAACTTCTGTAATCATAAACTATGACAACACAAAGTGTTCATTGATTTTGGAAGAAATTTGACCTTAAAATTACCTATCTTTTGCCATAACACCTTTATCATTGAGATTTTATCCCCAGGAAATCATTATGGATGTGTCCTGAGTTTTATCTGTAGAGATGATCATAATAATATTGCTTACAATGATGAAAAATAAAAAACAAATGTCAAATAGTAGAAGTGGTTAAATTAGGAACATCTAAATAATGAGATACTAATGATTACTAATATATAATATAGTGAAAGAAAAAGAACATAGAAATGTTTATGATTGGGAAAATGGATAATCACATGCATTTCATATACCAGTTGGCCATTTGTATGTCTTTGAAAAAATTCACATAAGTTTCTTTGCCCTATTTGCCCTTTTTTAATTGAGATAATCTTTCTTTTTTTTCCCTGCTATTGAGCTGTAGGATTCTTCACAAATTTTGTATATTTACTCCTTATCAGATACATGAATATTGAAAATATTTTCTCTCATTATGTAGGTTACCTTTCTACCATATTTATTTGCTATACAAGTCTTTTTAGTTTTATTTAGCCCCATTTGTCTATTTTTGCTTTTGTTTTCTGTGCTTTTGACATCATAGTCAAAAAATCATTGCTAAGGTCAATGTTGAGAAAGTTTGTTCCTATGTTTTTTTTTTCTGGATGTTTTACAGTTTCAGGTCTTGCATTGAAATATTTAATCTATTTTGAGTTGAATTTTGTCTATGGT
Organism: Carlito syrichta; assembly: GCF_000164805.1. NCBI lineage: Eukaryota > Metazoa > Chordata > Mammalia > Primates > Tarsiidae > Carlito > Carlito syrichta. The sequence continues at coordinate 36,209 of NW_007247038.1, read as the reverse complement.
GTAATATATACATATATATATATGTAATTCAGATATAAGATAAAGGAATCTTGCTATTTGTGACAACATATATAAGCCTGAAGAGCATTGTACTAATTGAAATCAACTAGAGTCAGAAGAACAAATACTATATGATGCAATTTATATGACAAAATGTAAATAGTCAAAGTTATAGAAGCAGAGATTAGAATGGTGGTTGTTAGAGGTTGAAGAAGGAGGAAATGAAGAAATGTTAGTCCAAGAATGCATCATTTTGGTTATGAAAGATGAATGAATTATAGAGATCTACTGTGCTACACAGTGCCTACAGTTTACAGTATTATATTTTATATAGTTGATCTTTGAAAAACATGGGTTTGAGCTGCACCGGTCCACATGACTTTTTTAAATAGACATATAAAAAATTTCTTTGAAATTTGCAACCATGTGAAAAACTGGCAGACAAATTGCATAACCTAGAAATATGGAAAAATTTTAAAAAGTTAGGCATGCCTTGAATTCAGAAAACATAGATAAATATACAACTTACATATGTATAGTCTATTTTATCACTGACTGCCATAAAGTATATACAAATGTTATAAAAAGTTAAAATCTATCAAAACTTACACACACAACCATTTGTGCATGGTATATGGTACCAATACAATCAAGAGAAATATGAGCAAAGTAAGGAGGAAGTATTAAACCATAACTGCATAAAATTAATGGTAATATCTACTGCACTAATGTAATAATTTTATAGCCACCTTTTGTTACTATTGCAGTGAGTCCAAGTGTTGTAAGTATCCACTTAAAATGTCATGTGACACTAACCATCTCCATGTGAGCAGTTCTTCTCTCCAGCTGAGTATCACAGTAAAAAGTGATCTAGTGCACTTCTCTCATATTTCTTCTTTGTGTTTAGTGCAATACCCTAGACCTTGAATAATACCATGGCAACCACAAAAGTCCTGTCAGTAATGCTTGAAGTGCTCCCCAAAAGCATAAAAATAATGACATTACAAAGAGAGGTTAAATTGTTTGATGTGTCCTATACATTGAGGTCTGCAGCTGTGGTTGCTTACCATTTTAAGATAAATAAATCCAAAATAAGGACCATTGTGTGGTGCATTAGGGTGAGGAAATTTTTTTTTTTGTTGTTGTTGTTTTTTTTTTTTTTTTTTG
>NW_007247038.1:0-35022 GCF_000164805.1 Carlito syrichta | reverse complement strand
CCTCAGCCTCCCAAAGGCGCGGGATTACAGGCTGAGCCACCGAGCCCGGCTAGGGTGAGGAAATTTATGAGGACTTCACTACAGCTATTCCACGTGGTACAAAAATGTTACGGTTTTTGTGAACTGCCTTTTTTTTTTTTAACTTTTTTGAGTCAGAGTCTTACTTCATTTCCAAGGCTGGAGTGCAGTGGCATGCTCATGGTCACCCCAGCGCCCACCTGCTGGGTTAAGGTGATTCTTCTGCCTCAGACTTCCAAGTAGTTGGAACTACAGGCCTGTGCCACACACCAAGGTCATTATTTTATTTATTGTAGAGATGAGGTCTCACTGAGTTTACCAGGCTGTTCTCGAACCAGTGAACTCTTGCAATCTCCTCACCTCGGTCTCCCAAAGTGCTGGGATTACAGGCTTGAGCTACTGCACCTGGCCATGAACTACCTTTTATGTTGTATTGAACATGAAGCTTTTATGTGGGTGTAGTATTGCTACAAGAAAGGCATACCAATAGACTCTCATGTAATTTGAGAAATAATGAAGTCATAGTATGACAACTTGAAGCAAAAGAAAAGTGAAGGATTTAAAGATAAAAAATTTAATGCCAGTCAGGCAAGGTGGCTGAAGCTTATAATCCCAGCACTTTGGTAGACCAAGGTGAGAAGATTGCCTGAGCCCATGGGTTCAAGACCAGTCTGGGCAACTTGGCAAGACCTCATCCCTCCAACAAGTTTTAAAAAATAGCTAGGTGTGATGGCACACACCTGCAGTCCTAGCTACTTGGAAGGCTGAGGTGGAAGGATTTTCAGAGCCCAGTAGGTCCAGGATGTGGTGGCCATGGGTGTGCCACTTCACTCCAGCATGGGTAGCAGAATAAGAATCCAAATAAAAAAAAAATTAAGAAAATGCCAGCAAAGGTTGGTTTGATAATTTTAGAAACAGGTTAGGTTTTAAAAATGTCATTGTAAGAGCAAAGCAGGTTCTGGTCCCCAAGAGGCAGTAGTCAAGTTCCCATATATAATTAAGAAACCATTGAGGAGAAAGAACATCTACTTCAACAGGTTTTTAATGGAGATGTCTGTCCTATTCTGGGGGAAGAAAGACACAAACAACATTTATTAGTAAGGAGGAAAAGAGCACCAGGATTTAAAGCAGGAAGGACTAGGCCAACTCTGCTGTTAGGTGTAAATGCAGTCAGGTTTATGACCATTACCAACCTCATTTATAAAGTTGCTAACCCTGGAGTTTTGATAGGTAAAGAGAAACACCGGCTGTCAGTCTTTTGGATGTACAAGAAAAAGGTCCATGTAATGAAAATCCTTTTCCAGATTGGCTCCATTGATGCTTTTGTCTCTGAAGTCAGGAAATACCTTGGCAGGAAGGAACTACATGTTAAAGTTTGTTTGCTATGGAACAATGTCCCTGGCCACCCAGAACCTCATAACTTCAATACTGAAGACATCAGCATTCTACTTGCTCCCTAAACACTATGTCTCTATTTCAGCCTGTAAAGCAATTGTCCTAAGCACCTTTAAGGCTCATTACACAGGTACTGAATGGAAAGGATTTTCAATGATGTGGAAGAGAACCCCAATAGAGAGAACATCATGAATGTCTGGAAGGATTACATTATTGAAGATGACATCCCTGTTACAGAAAAAGTTGTGAAAGCCATAAAGCTCCAAATAATAAATTGCTGCTAGATAAAACAGTATCCAGATGTTGTGCATGACTTCACAGTTTTTGCAACAGAACTAGTCAAGGAAATCATAAAAGAGATTGGGTATATCACAGAAAAAAGGTGGGGGCAGAAGGACTTCAAGACATGAATACAAGAGAAATTTCAGAGTCAGTAGATACACCACCAGAGTAATTAACAGAAGATGGCTTGATGAAGATGAGTGTTTCCAAACCAATGCCAGACAATGAGGGAGAAGATACAGAAGAAGCAGGGTCAGAAAACAAATTGACATTAGGTAATCTGGCAGAAGGGCTCCTATTATTCAAGACAGTTTTTGACTTCTTTCACATGGGCTCTTCTATGAAATGGGCACTGAAACTAAAGTGAATGGTAGGAAAAGAATTAGTATCATATAGAAACATTTTTTAGAAAAGAAAAGAAAAAGCAAAAATTTTAGGCAGAAATGATGATATATTTCCATAAAATTACACTGAGTGTCCCTGTGTTTCTTGCCTCTGCTGCCTCCCCTTACACCTTCTCCACCTCTTCCATCTCTGCCACCCTGAGACAGCAAGAACAACTTCTCCTTTTTCTCCTCAGCTTACTTGAGTTGCAGACAATGACGAGGAAGGTCTTTATGATATTCCACTCCCATTGAAAGAATAGTGAATATATTTTCTTTGCTTTACGATTTTCTTAGCATTTTTTCTAACTTACTTTATTGTTAGAGCCCAATATTGAACACATGTCATATACAAATCATATGTTCAATCAATGGATTTTGTTATCAATAAGACTTCTGTTCAACAGTAGACTATTAGTTAAGTTTTCAAGGAATGAATGTTATACATATATCATTGACATACATGTTGTTCAATGGTTAGCAGTAGTTAAAAGCTCACTAAAAAGCTAGCTCTTATGTTAAGTGTTTTTACCACAAAAAATAGTAAAATAGAAAAGCAAGGGAAAGCTTTTAGAGGTAACAAATATGTTTATGGCATTTATTGTGGTGATAGTTTCAAGAGTTGTACTTACCTCCAAATTCATTAAGTTACATACATTACATATCTGTAGCCTTTTGTATGTCATGCCTCACTAATGTGGTTTTTGAAAGAGAAAAAACAATTTTTAATTCCTTTAAAAAAACTGTTATAAAGATGTGGGGTACATTTCAGGGTTAGGTATATAAACATTGATCAACAAGGTACACTTGTTGATGAGTTACGCCATTCACTCCCCAAGCAGTTTCCCTCAACTGCCAATACCACTCCCCCATGACTGTTTCCCACTACTGCCAGTTGTTTTTTTATAGTATTGTAGTTGTTCAAGGTTACCTTATGAGTGAGAACATATGGAACTCAGTTCTTTGTTTCTGTGATAAATCACTGAGTGTGAGCGACTCCAATTCCATCCAAGTTGCTCCAAAATCCAAATATTATTCTTCTTTATGGCTGCATAATATTCCCTTGTATATATGTGCCACATTTTTTATCCAGTCCAGCTTTGATGGGCAACACAGTTGGTTCCATGTTTTTGCTATTGTGAATAGTGTTACAAAAAACATAGGTGTGTAGTTATCTTTTTTGTAGAATGACTTGAATTCATTCAGGCATATTCCCAATAGGGAAATTGCTGGGTCATATGGAAGGTCAATTTCTAGTTCTTTGAGAAATTGCCACACTGTCTTCCAAAGAGGTTGTACTTGTCTCCATTCCCACAAGCAGTGTAGAAGCATTCCTCGTCAGCACCTGTTGTTGTTTGTTTTATTAATGATGGCCATTCTTTCTTTTTTTAGAGTTAGAGTCTCACTCTGTCACCCATTGGAGTGCAGTGACTGCTCCTGGCCAAGGCAGCCTCGACCTGCTGGGCTCCAGAGATCCTTCCACCTCAGTCTTCCAAGTTGCTGGAACGACAGATGTGAGCTACCATGCCCGGCTAATTTTTCAATTTATTGTAGAGATGAGGTCCCACCAAGTTGCCCAGGCAGGTCTCAAACCCATGGGCTCAGGCAATCCACTCCCCTGAGCCCCCCAAGGCATGGGATTACAGGCTGAGCCACCAAGCCTAGCTGTTGATGGCCATTCTTACTGGGGTTAGGTGGTATGCCAGAGACCAGCTCCAGTCAAGTTCAGGGTACCCCAAAGGTGGAGATGGCATTGGCCATTGGGGGGAAGGAGAAAGAGAGAGAGAGAGAAAGAAAGAAACTGGACTCTGGTCTAGAGCAGAAGTGATGTGTGTTATTGGGAATTACAATGGGTCTTTCATACACAAAGACAGATGTGGGAGGGGCATCCCCCACCCACCAGAAACCTTAATCCATGAAAACTTAATCAATGATTGCCTTTAAACCCTTTTCATATGATAACCTTAAAATCCCATAACAAAGGATAACCTAATCCGTGACTGATATATTCTATAAACCTTTTTCATCCTAAACTGATTGAATTAAGCCAAGTTAAACAATTCTATAGAAGCTTAAGTATTTACTTTACAAATAAAAGTGGCCCATCCCAGAATGTTTGGAATGTGGCCCAGTCCAAAGTTCACAGTGGGCTACCTGCAAGTAACCCAGCTGCATTCTTTCAACAAAATGACTGTCTTCTAAAACTATATTCTACGATTTACATCTTCAATGAATCCTAAGATCATGACCCAGAAGCCTGTGACCAATACTAAGGCTCTTAGATGTGACATGAGTTTAAATTATAAGTTGTGTGAAAGTCAAAACTGCAGTTTGTGGAAGAATGGGAGCAATGAGCTTCTAAGGTTAGCTTGTGTTCATCCCGATCTCAGAGTTTCTATGTTTTGAGCTCACAGGAGCTTAATATGGTTAGTGCTGAGTAGAAAGGGGGAGGAAATGGGGTCAATAGCTCCTGAATGCATCCTAGCGGTCTCGGGGTCAACGGCCCTTCCTGATCCCTAACGCTCAGTGGGCCTCCATGGCCGGCTCCCAACAGTGTTATCTCAGTGTGGTTTTGATTTCCATTTCTCTGATGATGAGTGAGGCTGAGCACTTTTTCATGTGTCTGTTGGCTGTCCATTTATCTTCTTTTGAGAAGTGCCTACTCATGTCTTTTGCCCACTTTTTAAAGGGGATTGTTTTTGACCTTTCAGCACTTTTGAGTTCCTTGTAGATCCTAGATGTTAGGCCTTTGTCAGATATACAGTTGGCAAATATTTTTTCTCATTCTGTGGGCTTTCTCCCTGCTGTCTTGATGGTTTCTTTTTCTTTGCAGAAGCTCATTAATTTGATGAGGACCCACATGTCTATCTTATTTCTTAAGATATTGGCCTTTAGGGTTCTAAATAGGAATTGGTTCCCAGTTCCAATTTCTATAAGGGTATCCCCTGCACTTTCTAAGAGTCTTACAGTTTGAGGTTTTATGTTTAGGCCTTTGATTCATTTAGAGTTAATTTTTGTGTATGGTCATAGGTAGGGGTCCTGTTTCAATCTTCTGCATGTGGTCAGCCAGTTTTCCCAGCATCATTTACTGAACAGGTTCTCCTCTCCCCAGTGGTTGTTGTTGAAGGCTTTGTAAAAGATGAGTTGGTTGAGGAATTGAGACTTTACTTCCAGAATCTCTATCCTGTTCCACTGGTCTATGTACCTGTTGTTGTACCAATACAAGGCTGTTTTGATTACTGTAGCCTTATAGTGAAATTTGAAGTCTTGAAGTGTGATACCTCCTGCATTGTTTCTTTTGCTAAGAAATGTTTTGGCTATTCATGGTCATTTATGTTTCCATATGAATTCTGTATTGTCATTTCTGGGTCTGAGAATAATGATGTTGGTAACTTAATGGGTATTGCGTTGAATCTGTATTTTGCTTTTGGTAGGATGGACATCTTAACAGTGTTGATTCTTCCTATCCATTAGCATGGAATAAATTTCCATTTGTTTGTGTTTTCTTGAATTTCTTTGAGCAGTGTTTTATAATTCTCATTGTAATGGTCTTTCATTTCTCTAGTTAGGAAGATGTCAAGGTATTTCATTTTTTTGGTGTTTATTGTGAATGTGGTTGTGTTTTTTTATTTGGTTCTCTGCTTGCTTGTTGTTTGTGTATAGGAATGAAACTGTCTTTTGCACCTTTATTTTGTACCCTGAGACTTGCCAGAGTCCTTTATCAATGCAAGCAGGTTTTTGAGAGATTCTCTTGCATTTTCAAGGTATAGGATCATATCTTCAGCAAAGAGGGATAACTTGACTTCCTCTTTTCCTATTTGTATACCCCTGATTTCCTTCTTTTGTCTAATTGCCCAAGCTAGGACTTCCATATTGAACAAGAAGGATGAGAGTGGGCAGGCTTGTCTTATTCTAGTTTACAGGGAAATATTTCTAGTTTCTGTCCATTTAGCAATATGTTAACTGTGGGTTTGCCATAGATGGTGCTTACTATTTTGAGATATGTTCCTTCTATACCTAGATGTTTGAGTGTTTTTATCAAGAAGGGATCCTGGATTTTATCAAAAGATAGAAAAAATAATTTTTATGATAACATTAATACAAGGAGGCTTGCAAAATGTTGCATACAGTGTAAAATTGTATTTCATATCTATGTATGATAGTAAACATGGAAGGACGTATGCCAGCATATTAACTGCAGTTATAGGTGGACAGTAGAACTGCAGATTCTTTCTCATTTTCTTATTTCTATCTTTTATATGAAACATTCAACAATAGAGTTTATTAATTTTACACCTACAAAACTCTATTGAAACTAATTATAAAACAAGGCCGGGAATAATGGCTTACACCTGTCATCCCAGCACTTTAAGAGACTGAGGCAGGACGATCACTTGAGTCCAGGAGAGCAACTTGATGAGACTGCATCTCTACAAACAATCAAAAAATTAGCTGGATGTGCTGGCAGGTGCTTGCATAGTCCTAACTATTTTGGTGGCTGAGGCAGAAGACTTGCCTGCACCCAGGTGGTTGTAGCTGTGGTGAGCTGTAGTCATTCCACTACACTCTAGCCTAGGCAACAGAGTGAGACCCCTACACACACACACACACACACACACACACACACACACACACACACACACAAACACACAACTAAAAACAAAATAAAAATAATTATAAAACAAGCCTCTTTTGCCCTGATTTTAACATGGGCCCATTGTGTCTCTTTTATAAGAGAGTAATATGGCATGGCTGTGGTGGAAGGAGAATGGAGTGAGCTATTTATGTCCCAGTTATCTGTAAGAAATCATCCAGTTTTTACTTTGGAGTGGGCCAGCTGGGGCAGGTAATTAGTGATGATAACTGCAATCTGTAACTTTGCTGGTTTGCTTAAGTGAGAGTCATTTCTCCTCTTTGTAAAGTGACAGCTTGTTTTTAGGAACTACACATTTCAAGGTTATCTTTTTTTTCTAATTAAGGTTTTGAATTTAGTCTCATTTGTCAAGCAGTTTGACAAATAATAGAGAGAGCAAAATGGAAGGAAGAAAAGAAGGAAGGACGGGAGCGAGGAAAGAAAGGAGGGAGGAAGGGATGGAAGAAGGAGGGGGAGAAAGGAAAGGAAGGGAGAAAAAAGCATATATTATTTATTTATTTTAGTTTAAATCTCAGACGCAAAATATGTATGGGAATAAACTTTCAAGAATATTTAATTCAACTTCCTCGACATAGGGATGAGAAAATTAAAGTCAGTGCCAGGAGAAAAGCCCTTACTATTCTGGCAAAGTATAAATTCAGGTAGCAAAGAACAAAGAAATGTAGGGTAACTTAGAGAAGCCTGGTAACTCTAGATTTACTTTGCAGTCTTTATTTTCACTTCTTGGTGGCCTTGAACATTTTTCACCAGTGTAATATGGTTGTATGTATGATAAAAACTATCATTAAATGTTTCACTTTATCTGTGGAGTCACGGTCAAAAAAGGCAAAGCTCGTATCGAACTGCTCACTGTATTGAAATTTGCCCTTAGGTGAAATTAATGCAGACATCTCGGTGAAACTCAACGGCAACTTTGCAGATTTCCTGAAAGTGAAGACCTTCAATTTGGAAAGAAAAAATCAACAGAAAAGACAAAATGCAACTTTAAAAAACTGAGACTGAAAATGTTTTTTTGTCAAGTACTGAAGACTGGAAACAAGGGGAGAAGAAACTCACCCATGGTGTTCTGTTCTACTTCAAAACTGCTTTACAACCTATCTCTTGTTGAACAGTTCCAACTTATAAGAAAAGATACAGTGAAAAGAGCTTGGAACTTGGAGTGCAAGGAAACGACATTGAAATTTTAGTTTTTCTGACTGACTTGAGCAGGTGACATTCCAGCTTCCCTTATGTAAAAATAAGAACAATAATTCCTCAATTATGATATAGTTATAAAGTTTAAAGTTTAAAGGAGACACATATGGGAATACATATCTTAATGTAGCACAGATACTAAATGATGCTAAATATATACATTCTTCATTCCTTCTTGTCTGACCCTCCTGGCTTTACTGCCACCTGAGAACTATATGCCCCTGACAAAATAAATTTTTTCTTCTCCAGTTCAATCACCTTATTTTCAAACATTTGTCCTCATGTTCTAATGCATGATGATCATCTTAATTGTTCTCCTATAATACACTACACTTTTGCAATGCCCACCCTTAGAAAAACTTCTCTCTCTCTCCTCTCTCTCTCTCTCTCTCTATATATATATATAGATATATATACATATATATAAAGTTGGAATCTTATTCTGTCATCCAGGCTGGAGTACATTGGCATACTCACAGCCACCCCAGCATGGCTCAGGCAATCTTTCCACCTCAAACTTCCAAGTAGCCAGAACTACAAGCTCGCACTACCACATGAAGCCAATTTTCTTTTAATTGTAGAGATGAAGTCTCACCAAGGTGCCCAGGCTTGTCTCTAACCTGTGGACTCAGGCAAACCACTTGCCTCTGCCTCCCAAAGTGCTGGGCTTAGAAGCTGAGCCACAGAACCCAGCCTATTCTCAATATTTAAACATGGTTGTTCATGAACAGGAAAGATTGATCAATTCCTTCTTAATGTAATGCTCAATAGAGCCTCAACTCAAGAATGGTGTGTGTGTGGGGGGGTGTCTGAGTCACACTGATTCATTGCAGCTAAAACCTTTAAGACTTTTTAATGCATACTAATAATGAATACTGAACACTTTTTATGTACCAGATACTGCTTAAGTCCTCTATGTGAAATACTAATTTAATTATCCAAGCAATCCAAGGTGGAAGCTACCATTATTATCCCAATTTTATGAATAAGAAGGCTGACATACAGAGCTTATTTTTCAATTTATTAAGTGAAAGAGCTAGGATCTATGACACCTGACATCTCCTCAATAATAAAAAGAGATTAAAATGTCACATAAAGAAGCCTATGTCTTCAGAAAAGAGAAAGAATCTCACTCCTGATTTGAACATCTGTACAGGCCAATCCATAAACCCACACATCATGAAACTGAAACTTCAAAATTCAAGTAGCAGAGTCAAAGGCAAGAGCCAAGGAACAGTGAACATGAGCCTGAAGGACCAAAGCTAGGCTTAGCTGGGGGGAGGGGAAAAAGTTTAAACCAAGATGGCTGTTTCTGAGCTATCAGAGGCAGCAAAAGAAAACCAAAGCCCCTCAAGCCACAGGTTTGCATTGAGATGTCTCAGAGGGGACCACTAAGTGGAAGAGAAAAAATACAGGCAGGATTGTCAAGGTTCTAAAACTCAAATTCAGCCCCCACAGTTCCATCCTCTTTGCTTTGGTCATGCATTGGACTTTTCTATAATATTTCATTTACATAATGAGTATTTGTTTAGGGCCAAGTCACCAGTGACCCCACCGGTGACTTAGGTTGTGCCCAGCACTTTCACCAAACATTAGCTTCAACCCTACCTTACAGAGTCATTATAAGGAACACACAATATTTAAGAGGAACACTTTTAACTTATAATTCATTATAATAATATTTTGCTCATCCAAAACATGAAAGTGCCGTGCCAATGCTAGCAACTTCCCTGGCCCTCAGCAAGAATACTTACAACTCTTGGCTTCTCCTAAGAGGTGGTGATGTTTAGACAGAATGAAATTTTGAGTCAGAATCATCTGGATTCAAATCCCACATTTATTGGTCTGTATGACTGTAGGAAAATCACATCAGCTTCCCAAATCTTATTCCCATCATCTGTAAACTAGGGCTACTGACAGCAGTGTGGTTGCAAAGACTTACCTTGGTGAAGTTATGCATCCAATATGCCTCCACGCTTGGTACAGATCACAGCGCAATCTATTCATGGAAGTGTAGATGACCTATTAATATTCTTACGTCAATTCTCTCTATAATTTTTCACCTGCCTTGTAAGTGATTCTCAAGAGGATAACAGTCTCTAGACACACTCCTGCATATAGGAATGAATCCTGATCTTCCTCATCTGATCTCCCTTTGCCAACAGGTATAAATATTCTGTAATTGCTTTGGAGTATACTGGTAACAACATGGCCAATTGTTTCCCATGATGACTCAGTCTCTGCTCTGAAACAGAGTGGGTGTGTGTGCCATGGAAGACTGGGAAGATTTGGGGTGTGAATCATTACAGTGCCACAGCCTTTGAACCTCAGTGTTTCCATGTGCTTTCACAAATTCCCACCCATACGTCCACCATTCAATCCAAAAACACCTCAACTTCTCAGCACCTTTCACATACTCTTCTGCCTACTGATAGTCTTATTATCCCATCCGAAGGTCAAGTCAATAGCCATATCTTTAGCAAAGTCTTCCCATTTAAATGTCCCCAGTCAACACAAATGACTATCTTTACTGAGTCCTTCCCACCTTTCATCTATGAGCTATTGAAAGTTCATCAATTTGCATTTAGGGCATTCTTCAGTGTTGTGTATTCACATTTGACATTTTGACTTGGATAAGGAGATATTTTGACTTGATCTCAACACAGCCATTTTGGATGCTAAATTTGTTGAAACAATCTAGTTAGCCAATTCGTTATATACTCCCTCAAAGTATAATGCACATAATGAGTGTTTAAAGCACAATAAAGTGAAGTGAACAAATAAAATATGCCCTGCTATTCAACGTAAGCCTAACAGTGATGTGCTATCTCATATGACACATAAAAATTAAGAATGCTGACAATGACTTGCCTTAATCACTTTTAAATTTTAAATTTTGAGATTCAGTATTTGAAGTGAAAGTTAAACTGATAATGCCATTGAATTTCTGGTGAATATCATAAAAGTGATAAGGAGTATTTTATTTCATACATAAATTTTTATTTACTTTCTCTTTTAAAGTTTAACTGATACACTTATGTGTCTCTGAAAGAGTAATTTGTAGCGATTTTGGCAGGTAGGGAGTTCTTGCTTCTCCTGAATTTGAATAGCATATTACTATTGGAAGTTTCCTGTCATCACAAATGTAAAGCATTGAAACTGAGCTTATCAAGAGCAGTTAATAAACTTCCAACAGTAGTTCCTACTATCAGTGACCTGCCCTTGTCAATAACATCTTATCTGCCCGGTGACTACAAACTTTTAAGTACTATGAAAAAAGAAAACACCATACAGATATACTCTGATAATTTTTTCTTTTTACCTATAAATATTTGGAAATTCCTGCTGAAATTTTGTATGAAGTGTTTTTTTTTTTTTTTGTCACCAGTTCCTTTCTGTTCATTCTTTTGGTCACAGACTTTTCCCCTTCCCTCATACTCATAACAGTAGAGGGCTCTTTTCAGCCTCATTGACTTGGAGCTCAAAGGATCTGAAGTATTTTAAGTGTAGCTTTGCAGTATTTTCTTCCTTAAATGCACTTTCATAATGCTGCTCCTCTACAAACCTTTTATGGCTTGTGAGTTCTTACAACTTCATGGCTAAACTCTTCACCCTGATTCTCTGCAAGTAACTTATTTTCTATCTGCTTCTCCAGTTAGATGAACTTTTGACCCATATCACCAACTTGTAATGAAGGTGATTCACTTAGCTTCCACCAACCATGTGAACCATCTGTGCCAATCACTGTGAAACATGCTACATGAATGAGATGAAGCCCCTGACTTTGAGGATGCCATGATAATCCAGGGACGATGGAGCACACTCAGACTACCAAAGTGCAATGGCGATGTTGGGGTGGGCATAAAGTGGAATAGGGTTATAGAATATTTTTGTTGGCAGATGGGATTGACAGATTGGAAGGACCTTTGGCCAAGATGGTGGAGTGCTCTGTGTTCTTTGAGGGGGTCAGATCTGCCCATGTGGCATCTTTTATCTACTGCTTCACTCACAGTTTACTCCATCCATCAATAGTTAATTCACCACTATATGGTAAGTCAAGAGATGTCTTACAATTCTCAAAAGAAGACACACGAGCAGTCAACACAGACATGAAAGTGCTCAGTCTTACTAATCATCAAAGAAATGCAAATTAAAACTAAACTGAGATACCACCTAACTCCAGTCAGTATCGGTAACAAAAAACAACAGATGCTGGAGAAAAGGGAACACTTCTACACTGTTTGTGGGAGTGTAAACTAGTATAACCTCTTTGGAAACAGTGTGGCAATTTCTAAAACATCTAAAATCCAACCTTCCATATGACCCAGCCATCTCCCTTCTGGGAATATCCCCAGAGGAACTCAAATTATTCTATAAAAAAAGATGCCTGTGCATGCATGTTCATTGCAGCACTACTCACAATAGCAAAAACACAGAACCAAACATGCTGTCCTCCAAAAGTAGACTGGATTTTTTAAATGTCCATATACATGATGGAATATTATACAGCCATAAAAAGGACAAAATTATGAACTTCACAGCAACCTGGATGGAGCTAGAGTCTGTAATACTCAGTGATCTTTCACAGAGACAAAGAACTGAGTATCACATGTTCTCATTCATAAGTGCAGCCTGAAAAATTACCATAATACTATAAGAAAAGGATTGGCAGTAGTGGGAAACTGCTAGGGGATGGAGCAGGAGAGGCACACTTCATCAATAAGCATACCTGATCTCAAATCAGGTGATGTGAGAACAAAAATCAGGCCCAGACTTGACCTGTACAATGCCCATTTGTATACCTAACCCTGAATTGTACTCCACACCTTTCAAATAATTTTTTTAAAAAAGATGGCCAGGTTCAGTGGTTCAGCCTATAATCCCAGCATTTTAGGAGGCTTAGGTGAGTGGATTGCCTGAGCCCAATAAATCAAGACCAGCCCCAGCAACTAGGCAAGACCTCGTCTCTACAATAAATCAAAAAATTAACCAAGCATAGTAGCACGTGCCTGTAGTTCCGGCTCCTTGAAAGGTTGAGGTGGAAGGATTGCTGGAGCCCAGAGTGTGGACACTGGGGCGGCTGTGACTGTGCCACTGCACTCCAGCCTGGATGACGGAATGAGACTCAAACTCAAAAAAAAAAAGAAAAGAAAAGAAAAGAAAAAAAAAACAGATGTCTTAATTTGAGTTCCCCCAGAAACATTCAGAGATAAGGACTTCATTAAATGTAGTTTCTTTGTGCTATGATCCCAAGAAAAGAAAGGGATGAAGAAAAGAAAGGCAGTTGATAAGTGGTTTATTATCAAGGAAATGACCACTGTGGGTAACCACCGCTTAAACTCACAGGGATAATCCTAGAGAAATAGTATAGAACACATACCTCAGAACTATCCCATGTGAGGTGCAAGGGAGTTTGGGTATTTAAAAACCGACATCTGCCATTCATTGAGTGAAGCTTGCTCACGCAGGGTGTGAGTTATCCAGCCCTCTGAGTCTGTTCTTCATTCAGGCAGAACTGCCTCCTAGGTTGGAATTTCTCAGGTAAAGAGAAGAAGATACAGGTAGTTGGTACTTTTCCTTTAGAGCCCTGATTTGGTGGAGACAGGAGGATATGAACTCTACAAGAATCAGCTATGAATTCTAATGATGGTGCTGTCTCTAGTTCTTCTTACACAAGAACCTTTGAAAAAGCACATGTTCTGAGTCTCCGGTTCTTCATCTCTAAATGGGGAAGCTAGATATTATTGGTAATTTTTCATTTTTTCAATAAAGTAGAACCATTAACTTCCAAAGGAAATATTAAATAGACCCTTAATTTGTAAAATAAGCAAAGGTGAAGTCATTAAGGTTGAAAGAATCTCAGCATTGAAACATCTTCTAAAATACCTGTAGTTTCCAGAGAGCAACAAGTAAAATACTCTGCACCTCTGGACAGTATCTAAGATCACCTGGCATCATTGCATCCCCTTCCCTGCAATGTGCTATGATGCTGGTACTTAGTATACGACCTGATTCTCTACCAAGGAAAGGAAGGCATCAAACATTCACTGGACACTCATTATGCATCATATGCACTGATCAATATTATATATACAATCTCTCTAGTCTTGGTTCAAGCACTTCTATTTTAGGGAAAGTGATTGGCAAGTAATCAGAGTATAGCTTGGGGCGCTAGGGTATTTGAAGCTGTGTTTGAACAACAAACTAATGATTAATTGTATTCAAACTGCATAAACTATTTGTGGTGGCCTTGAGAATAGGGAGGGATAAATTATGCGGCGATTAAAAATTTCCAATATTAACTGTTTTTTGAACCACCATTTCTTTCTTTAAGTTGTTACAAGTATATGAGAAACATACTATTAACATTGTCATTGCTATCATTATTATCATAATAATTATCATTTTTCAGAAGAGAAAATGTGGCTCATGGAGAAGAAGAGTCTTACCCAAGGCCCACAGCCAGTTAATGGCAGCGCCAGGACTCGAGGCAAGGTCTTCCTGGGTCTGGAGCTCAAGACAGCACACTACTTAGTATTGCATCTTGCATTGTATGTGAATGTTTTACAGCACATTTAATTTTCATAACCAACCTCCAAACTCCTGGATATATCCGGTCCATTGATTGTCAACACAGGGACTGTAAGAGACAACTGACCACACACTAGGAACATAATTAATAGCTATTGAATTATTGAACTTCTCATTTTGAGTTCTGCCTGAAAGGAAGAACCAAGACTAGTGTAAACATTAGTTATTATTATTGATTTCAGTGTAAGAAGTCATATACAAATGCTGCAATTTAGAATTATCTGCAAAGTTGAGTGATTTTTCTCTTTTGTTTATTCCTTTAATATTTTTCATATATGCTTTGTTAAAGTCATTGTGTCCAATGTCCAGAGCACATTCCAGATTAAACAGTATCTAAGTTATTAGCCTGTTCTAAATGATGTATAAGGAGATAAAATGAGACAACCACATACATACTACATAAATAAATAAATCTCACCTCTCACATATATGTACATACGTAATCATTTTATAACATGAGTAGGATGTCACTTCTTGTTGCAAATCAGAGAAGAGTCATGGAGAAGCAATCTTTTTGCCTGCTCTTTTTAAAAATATTTTTTGTTTTGTTTTTAAATATCTGCTACACAGTAATAGACTACTGACAGCCACTTATTACAAAAAGAGTCAGCAAATATGTTTTAAATAAACAACTTTTTAAAATTCAACAGCTTTTTAAATGTACATTGACATGAGATACCCAGCACTCTCTTTTAAAAAAATAATTAATTTATTCTGGAGTGATCAAGAAGTATTATAATCTGGGATGCACAGCTATGGCAAGCCACAGGTGCATTTAAAGCCCACGTGTACAGCTTTAACCTTTACAAGAAAAGTAACTTTGTAATGACTAATCTACTTTTTTCCTATATTCACTTTTCTCAGCTCGTCTACAAAACTAGCCTCCTCTGCTCAGCTCATCAGAACACTCATTTTATTTTACAGAATAAAATGTTGCCTGATTCTAGAATTGCAAATGAAGCCAATTAAGATCTTTAAACTAATTTGTTGTAATTTTGTCTTTTTGATAATATCCATAACTGCCTGAGACCTGAATGTCAATTTGATTTTATAATCCTTGCCTAACATTTTTTCCTTGAGTTTGTTAAATATGTTCCACTGTCTTCCCACTTAAAGTGTTTCTGTGAAAAACTAAGGGTAGTCTCATTTTCTTTCTAGCTTGAACTTTTCCCTCGATTTCCACTGGACATTTTTTTTCCCTTTAAAAAATAATGGTTTTAGTAGATGATGTCTTGGTGGTAATTTATTTGGCCCCTAGTATACTCTTTAAAATTCAACAAAGCATTTATGCCATACGGATTCCATTGCATTTCCCCCCACTACATTTAAAACTGCAAGTGTTGCCTATTCCCTATTTTTACTTTATTTTTTAAATTTTATTTTAAATATCTATTTTATTTTATTTTAAAGATGACGGGTACGATTTAGGGGTAGGTAGACAAGTGAACATCATACAGGTAAAGTTTGGGCCTCCCTTTGGTCCCCACTTCCCCTGGTTTGATATTAGTTACACTTATTGATGTTGTGACATTCTCCACCTCCCAACCCCCAACATTACCCCCCGGTGCCAATCCCTTTCTTATAGTATTAGGGTAAATGCTCAGGGTCTGCTTATGAGTGAGAACATGTGGTACTCTGTTCTTTGTTTCTGTGATAAGTCACTGAGTATGACAGACTCTAAACCCATCCAACTTGCTGTGAAGTCCAAACATTTTTTTTTTTTTTTTGAGTTGGAGTCTCACTCTGTCGCCCAGACTGGAGTGCAGTGGCTGCTCCCGGCCACCGCAGCCTCTACCTGCTGGGCTCCGGCAATCCTTCCGCCTCAGCCTTCCAGGTAGCTGGAATTACAGGCACGCGCTACCATGCCCGGCTGATTTTTTATTTATTGTAGAGATGAGGTCTCGCTGCCCAGGCGGGTCTCGAACCCACAGGTTCGGGCAATCAACTCACCTCAGCCTCTCAAAGGTGCAAGATTACAGGCTGAGCCAACGAGCCCGGCTAAAAGTCCAAAATTATATTCTTCTTTATGACTATGTAATATTCCCTTGTGCCTGTTCTTAAAGAATCATTTGGATTTGGGAAATTTGAACCAGGGCATTTAAAAATAAGTCCATAGCAATGCAAGAACACCAAACAGGAAAACTCATGACATGTACATGTTCAGATACAGAGGAGATGAGTATGTTGGACTGGACTATTCTGAAAGCAAAGGGAAGGTATATCCAGAAGATACTGCAGATCAAACTAAGGTGTCTCACTTTTTATTCCATATACAGTCGGGGGGCACTAAAGTTAATTTTTAGGGAAATCACAAGACTGGAGCTGTTCTTTAGAGATGTACATTATGTGTAAAAATAACAACCCAACAACAAGAACTGACAAAATCCATTACATGCTTACCGCAAACTAGGTTCTGTGATAATAGTTTTACTTGTAATTATTACTTTTCATGTAGTCTTCATTTCACCCTGAAAAGTTTGCATTTTCATTAACCCTCTTTTAGCGATAAGAAGACCAAAGCTAAGACAGTGAAGATAATACCATAATGACTTCTGGGTTTGTAATTAGAAACGCTGGGATTTAAACTCATGATATTCTGGCCATGACCACAGAGCTTTCATGTTAACTAGAGAGGAAAGCATCAAGAAGGATGGGAACCACCTGGAAAATTATTATGAAATTCCAGCAGGAACTGGTTTAATAGCAGGATAAGGATTTGAGTTTGATTCAACTCTGCACCACAACCTCCCCACCCCCCATCCCATCCAATACTTTGGTTCCTTCAACAACAGCATTGAATCTCTGAAGAAACCGCTTTCAGTTACAGGGACTTCAAATCTTTTGCTTTTGCTTGTCAGCCTTATGTTGTGTCAAAATTTAGCAGGTGAAGCAAGCCCAAATAAACTGGCTGCTTTCAGAGACAGGGACACAGTTATCTCCAGGTTCATGTCCAACTCCACCATTTACTAAGGGCAAGTTCATCAGACTCTCTGATTCATTTCCCCTATCTCTCCATGTAGGATGGGATAGTGTCTCCCTACAAGTAAATTAATGACAATCTAAAGGAAGTATATGACATGTTACAGGTCATCAAAAACCTTGAGTATGAATCACTTCTCACTGATGTCTCTAATTGCTGATTCTATTTTTGCTCAAAGGACACCAAAATAGACAGCCATTCAAATGTATAATGGTCACTACTGTATCACTCCTATATTATATATCTGTATATTATGTGGGTATATGTATGTATATGTGCTTGTGTGCATGTATACATATATCTGCATGGATATCTGCCTCTTTAGATTACATATCACACTAAGCAATACAATGGCCCCCAAACATCTCTATGTCCTAATGCCTGGAAAATGGGACTATGTTAGATTAGATTACAAAAGGCAATTAAAATTGTAGATGGAATCTGCTGACCTTAAAATATAGGAAGATTATCCTGGATTATCTACGAAGGCCCAATCCTTATAATTGCATAAGAATCACCAGTCAGGGAGATGTTACATGAGGACGTGGCCCACCATTGCTTATGTTGAAGATGAAGAGAGGAGGAGAGAACACAGGTCAGGGCATGTGGATGCCTCTAAAAATTGGAGAAAAAAGGAAATAGATTCTTCTCTAGAGTATCTAGGAAAAAATTCAGTTCCACTGACACTTGATTTTTACCCAGTGAGACCAGCATTGGATTTTGACCTATATAACTTAAGATAATGTATATATGTTGTTTTAAGTGACTAAGTTTGTAGTGATTTATCATAGTAGCAATAAAAACCAATACATTTATCATGGTTTCTCCTGGATATATTCATATATGTTTATACATATATATTTATTTATCTGTAAATATACAATACATATTTTTATATATATTTATAAATATATATTTATTTATCTGTAGTTAATGACCCAGTTTTGAGTGGCATCCCCAGCCAAGCTATTAAAGAGCCAAGAGAAGAGATCTGACACTACCAAGGACTAGCCAGGGGCATACACACTCATAACAGCATGGACTTGTTACATCTCTCACTACAGACTCTTGTAAGGTAACTTATTTTCACCTAAACATTTTTATAAAGATAGTTACAGGACACTGTAGATTCACACTGAAGTGTTAGTCAACAAAAACATCTAAATTGTTTTGGCATAAATTACTTTTTAAGGTATTTCTTCATTTTATTGGTAAAAATGTTTTGAATCTCTTATATGGAAAAGATAACGTGTCGGTGGCATAATGGAATGAATAGAAAAACAATGGCACCTACTTCATGCTTAGGTATTTAAATTGAGCTTGGGCCACTTATTACAGACAGGCAGTGTTTTGTCCAGCTCTTTTACTTGCTTGATCAATCATCTCCTAGCCAAATATTTGACTCCAGTCATCCCTGATAAAATGTCCAAGAAAGTCATTGTCTTATAAGAAATAGGAACCTACTCTTCTGGTTTACAAAACATCGTCTACACTGCTCTATGACCAGGTTCTAATACTTATATTTGAAGTCTAAAGTTCTAGGAGAAGGATGTTTTCTTCTTCAGCCTCAGCTTACAAGACACACAAACACACACACACACACACACACACACACACACAACCAGCTAAGCCTGTGGCCCTCCTCCTTGACCCATATTCCTGTCCAGAAAGAAGATTTTTAAAA
This sequence comes from Carlito syrichta, assembly GCF_000164805.1. Lineage (NCBI taxonomy): Eukaryota > Metazoa > Chordata > Mammalia > Primates > Tarsiidae > Carlito > Carlito syrichta. The sequence continues at coordinate 15,841 of NW_007247038.1, read as the reverse complement.
AGAGGTGGTATCCAGTAAGCAGTTGGACAGCCTTGTGGGAAAAAAATTGAAACCAGATATATAAACCTAGGAGAGAGCCTCATCTAGTAGTAAGTGGCGTGGACTTTGGAGGTAAAAGGTCTGGGATTAACTGGATGCAGTAACATGTGCCTGTAGTTCTAGCTACTTGGAAGGTTGAGTGGAAGGATGACTGGAGCCCAGCATATTGACACTGGGGTGGCCATGAGTGTGTCACTACACCCCAATCTGGGCGACAGAATAAGACTCCAACTCAAAAAAAAAAAAAAAAAAAGATCTGAGAGCAGAATAAAGCACTAAATAATAACTATGTGACTGTGGTTAACTTACATAACCCTCCTCTATAAAGCAGAAATAATGTCATAGTTTTGTAATAGGAACTATGTAAAAAGAGTTCACATAAAACTCTTAGTACAGTGCCTAGAGAGCACTGTGGGTGTTCAAAATGTGTTAGTTGCTGAATAAGATGCTGGTTATGATGTTGACAATGATTTTGGAGAGTCATACAGCACATTAGTTAAAGCCATGAGTGGAGAGAAAAATCACCAAAGAACAATTATGGAATGAAAAGTAAACTGGGAAAGGAACAGAATCTTTAGAAACACCTAGACTAAGGATGTGTTAGATTATATTTTGCATCAATGTAAACACTTTTCTAAATCCTTGCCACTTCCCCCACCAAGAGGTGGAAGTTATTTCTCTTCCCTTTAACTGAGTAAGCCTTTATAAATACAATGCATAAATAAGGGTGTGTGGCTTCCAAGAATAGGTCTTATCTTGAGACATGTGTGCACATTTGACAGCCTGTTCTGCCAATGAGGAAATCTGGTTAGCCTGAAAGCAGTGGCAGGAAGTTTAGCAAGACCATGACCTGCTATAATAAGGAAACTAGGAAATATACCAGTTGCATTAAATGGTCACAGCAAGTAGCTCTCCAAACAGACCAGTGAAGTTGCTTCCTCCCTTCTTTTAGTTGCCTATAGCAGGGTGCAAGAGAAGAGAGATAACCTGAAGAAAGAAGTGTTAAATATAAAGAAGCTGGGACTTCCTGGGTAAATCATACATTTTCATTCTGAGCCTCTCTGGAGAAAAAATAACAGTAACATTAAGAAAGGAATTCATGACAGAGGAAAAGTCTAGTATGCAATAAAGAAACATTGTCTAAAGGTAAAACCAGGAGTATGATGTTTAAAATTTTCTTAAGAAAAACAGACCAGGCTCGGTGGCTCAGCCTTTAATCCCAGCACTTTGGGAGGCTGAGGCAAGTGATTTGCCTGAGCCCGTGGGTTCAAGACTAGCTCAGGCACCTTGGAGAGACCTTGTCTCTACAATAAATAAAAGAAATTAGCCGGGTACATTAGCATATACCTGTAGTTCCAGCTACTTGGAAGGTTGAAGCAGAGAATTGCCAGAGTCCATTAGATCAATGCTGGGGTGACTGTGAGTGTGCCACTGCACTCCAGCCTGGGTGATGGAGTGAGACTCCAACTCAAAAAAAAAAAAAAAAAGAAAAAAAGGAAAAGAAAAACCTAAGGTGTTACCTCAAACTGATAAAAGATGTTCTAAGACTATTAAGGAATGTCTCATAGAATCATTCCCATTATACATCAGGCTTCACAGAATCTGAAGTACGTTGTCACACAATAGTCACACAGGAAGTCCAAAGTAGTACAAGGATTATCCTGATGAGATCTGTGGTTGTGGCTTTTGAAGAATGGAGTGGACTATACATTGATACATTTTACACACACACACACACACACACACACACACACACACACACACACACGTTTTAAAGATTTGAAGATTTGAGATCAGTTCAAACTGAAAGGGACAGGGACAGCACTGAATGAAAGAGGTCTTTGGACTCTTAAACTTTTACAAGTAGAAAGTAAGTAAACAAAACTACAAAGCTGCAAGCACAGGTTAGTTACATTTTGTGGAAGAGGCAACACCAAGAGCTGTGGGAAAAATTCTTCCAAGGCAGAACAACTGAACCTTCATCAAGGAACTGGCAACATATGCCCAGCTACTTTTACAGAATTGCTAGGAACCAATGACTGCTGTACTTTCCAGTTTCCCTTTGTAAAATGGTAAATGTCTACTTTACTTATTCTGCCTGTCACATAATAATATGCTGGATAAGGGAGAGGGGAGGTTGGTATGTCACTTCTATTTAAAAGTCTTAGATCAAGTGAAAAGTTACTGAAGATGCTAACTATACTCAAGGAACCACACTGAAGAGACTTATCCACACTGAACTTGAGTTATATGCCAAGGTTCTGGGTCTTGAGTAAGAACCTAATCCCAGAATGGAGTGAGACTTTGGCAGAGGGTGGGGAGTGGGGGGTGGTTTTATGGAACTAGCAGACAAAGTCAGTCTATTTTTGAATGTAGAAAACATGTGTGTTGTTGGAATCAGAGGGAATTTTGTTGCCTGTTTTATTTTCTCAATGTACCCACAAAAATATTTTCTGATTCCAGGTACTCTTGTAGGATCTTGCCCCACCCCCAGCAAGTGTGGAGTCTATTTCCCCTTCCCTTGAACCTGACCAGGTCTTTGTGACTGTCCTGTTAACTAAAATGTTTCAGGAATGAAAATTCATGACTTCTAAGGTTAGGTCATTGGTCATAAAGGTTGATGTTTCTCCTGTCTCCCTCTCTCTCTCTCTCTCTCTCTCTCTCTCTCTCTCTCTCTCTCTCTCTCTCTCAGAAGTGTACTTTTGAGGCCCTGATCCATGCAAGAACCATAGCTATTTTGAACCTGGGTGTACTAAAAAATGATGCAAAGACACTACATGCAGTCAGAGACAGACTGCAGATTGCTTTTGCAGTCTCCCATCTATTCACCTTTCCTCCCTCTTCACAGGAGCCAGACAAGTGTGAATAAGTCTTCTGAAGATTCCAGCCCAGCATTCTTGATTGTAACTGCTTGAGGGAGCCTAAGTAAGAACCAATCAACCTCCAAGCAGAACCAATCAACCTCCAGAACTGTGAGGGATAAAAATACGATTGTCATTGTTTTAAGCCAAGATGTTTGGAAGTGGTTTGTTAGGTAACTGTGGATAACCAGAACAGAAATTTTTCAAATGCTGGAGGAAGTGGTGCAGCCACATTAATGAGGCAGATCTAAGATTGGAGAGTTTTGTGGGAGCCAAAGGAAGAAATTCAAGAAAGAGAAAGTATTCATTGTTATAAAAGGCTACAGAAAGAAAGAGGGGAATAAGAACTGGAGGAAGGTCACTGAAAATTAAATGTATTTTTCATCTCTTGTCTAGAATGTAAAACTGATTTGTCTTCTAAACATAAAAACAGTATCAAATATAGAAAAGCATCAGCATATTGTCCCTCGCCCAGGCTCCCTTTTGTCCTACTCATCAAACTCTTCTCCAACCCTGTCCAAAAGTCTGGATAAAAAGGAAAGTGGTGCCCATTATTCACCAACCATGAACAAGGCACAAGATAGATGCTTTATGTGCATTATTTTCATTCATAATCATAAGTTCATTCAGCAAGTATTGTCCTTATATCACTGATGATTAATATAAGGCTTAGGAAAATTAAATAATCTAGAAATAGACACACACCTAGTAAGTGGTGGTCCTATGATTTCAACACCCAGATGAAGACACCCAAAGTCAGCTCTTTGTGACCGAATCTAGTCCAATGAAGAAGAAATGGGTTCTGATGATTTAAGTGCTGGAAACCTCTGAACTCTTCTTCCATATGGCATCTTCCAGATGGCTGGAAGCTCAAGAGACTGACCTGTGGCAATCAACTGTTCTCTCCCCACAACAACGCAAATTCACATTTTACTTCCCCATTGTACCCCCTGGACTCCAAGAGAACTGCCTTCTATTGGTACAAATGAAGCCTGCCCTATAAGAGCATGGGAAAGCTAAGTTCAACATTCTAAAAATGAACCACAGGAAAGTGTGTTCAATACAGGAATCAGATTCCAGATTGTGTCCTGTTTATAAAGGCACATATTGTGCTAATAGTAAAACCAAGTGAGTTCTACTTTCATAATGGTGGCCTAAAATGAATGTCACCAACTCACACCACTACTCTACCCACACTCATGCTTCATCAGAGCAAGTAAGTCTTAAATCCACCTTGCTCTGAGCCACACCAACAAATGGAATTTTGTGCATATATTTGTGTGGTTTGTTTACCATCTTCTCCAAACTGCTTTACCAATTGAAAGAACAAGCTCACTCACATAATCATTCTGGGATTCTAAGTTTTGACTCATAAGACAAATGTACTTTCATAGTGAACTTGTAATAACTACTTAGATGGAACAGGTGTCATTTATTACCAGAAGCCAGTGCTTTAAATGATACTCTAGAGTATTCTAGGTTACATAAGACACTAATAGTTATTCTGCAAGAATACAGCTTGTGGTCAAATAATTTGAGGAAACACAGCCGCTCATTTTACTCTCATGGAAATCTATACTGCACATTAACATTTTAAGAATATAGAAAATTCTGCAAGGTACAAATCTGTGCTTAAACCAGGATTCCCCAAATTTGTTTGACCATAGGTTCTTTATATAATACCTACTGCATTTCTTGTAGAATAGAATTCTTGGAGCATCCATTAGGGCAAACACCATTCTCATTCCTTTCCATGGAATTGTTTTAGATAAATTGGTAGAACAATGGAAAGATGAATTTTTCTGCTCTTCATTCTGCTTAACTAATATTGATTTTTGGAGAGTATGAGGAAAGACAGTGACAAATCAAGTGCTATGAAGACGCAGGAGCATTTAAGATGGAGGCATACAAAATTGAATAGATATTTAGTTACTGAGAGCAAGTTTAGTGCAGTTATTTCAGGGAAACAATTTGTTATGACAAAAAGATTATGGACTACAGAGTCAAAATTGTCTGATTAAAATTCCATTTCTACTACTTGCTAACAGAACAAAAATTTTCTTAACTGGTTAAATGAAAGTATTTGATCTCTCTAGTCCTCAGTGTCTTTGTGTATAAAACATGTATTAAAAATAGCCACCCTATAGTAATGGTTATGAGAATTAAATCAGAGAGAGTGTATAAAAGTCCTTCTCCTTGTAAGCATGAAGTAACTAATATTCCTTTTATCTTCTGGCTAAGTAACTTTTTTTTTTTGAGTTGGAGTCTCACTCAAACCACCCAGTTGGAGTCTCACCCAGACTGGAGTGCAGTGGCCACTCCCAGCCACCACAGCCTCGACCTGCTGGGTTTTGGCGATCCTTCTGCCTCAGCCTTCCAAGTAGCCAGAATTATAGGCATGCACTGCCATGCCCGGCTGGTTTTTTGATTTATCGTAGAGATGAGGTCTCGCTGCCCAGGCGGGAATCGAACCAACGGACTCAGGTACTGTACTCCTCCCAAAGGCGCGAGATTACAGGCTGAGCCACTGAGCCTGGATTGGTTAAGTAATTTTAATTCCTTATTTAAACAGTTTTATTCTGTTACAGATAAAATGATTGTCCTATGTGAGCTGAACAAGAACATATACTTTCAACCTGCAGGCATTCTAAATCAGGTTTACAAAACTACATAAACTTAAAGACCGCCGAGAAAAAGAAATCTTGCTAGGCCTCTCTAGTCTGCTCTGATTCAGATAATCCTAGTGGAAATTTCTTCAAGGAAGAACCCTTCTACTTTCCCAACATCTCTTCTTGTGAATGTTAAACTCAAAGTTTTCCTTATCAATAAAGTACCTCAAAAGCATTCTACCATTTTTAAAAATCCTACAAAGAGAATTTTGTCTCTACATCTATTTTCTTACTAAGAGATCCTCTAAGCTTACGAATACCAGATCAAGTACTTCACCACTTTGTCTTTTTTCTTTATTCTTCCCACAGTACCCAGCATAGTCCTGAATTCATTTTATTCCTTCAGTGAAGACTGATGGATGGTTTTGAACCATCCACTATTAGGGAGGTGCTATGATCTGAATTGTGTCTTCCTGAAATATATATGTTGGAGTACTCACCCCAATGTGATGGTATTTAGGTGATGTAGTCTTTGGAAAATCACTAGGTTAAGATGAAGTCTTGAGGGGGAAGTCCTCATGTTGGGATTAATGTCCTTATAAGAAGAGACACCAGAGAGTTTGTCTTTTCTTGTTCTCTTTATCTTACTCTCTTTTTCTCTTTCAGTACCCTGTGAGGACATAGAAAGAAGGTGACTGTTTTACAAGCTTACAAGCTAGGATGCAAACCCTTGCCAAAAACCAACCAGAAACTGACCATGCTGACACATTGACCGTGGGCTTCTAGCATCCAGTGCTATAAGAAAATAAATGTCTGTTTTTTAAGCCACCAGGCTACGATATTATGTTGTGTTTGTTTTATTAGACTACCTAAACAGACTAAAGCAAGAGGAGTAACATTTGGAATGCTGAAAAACTAAAATCAATCAGACAGTTCTTCCCCCTGACATTTTTTCTATTTGCACTGATACACACGCATGTTTTGCAATATCATTTTTCAGCTAGTTGTATCCAGACTGTAGCCATTGATCACAGTCACTTCCCTTCCAGGTGATCTCCTGAAGAAATTTTTATCAAGACATCACTGAAACCTAGATCCCAGATGTCTCAAATTTAATCCCAAGATTTTGCAACGTAGAAAAGAGGGACATTATAACTCCACATTTTTACAAAAAAGGTTACTGGATGATTAATGAAAGAAAATGCAGTTGTTTGAGCCCTTAAAATTATCAATGGCATCATACTAGGATGGTAAGTGGGCTGGAGGAGTGAATACAGGTAACAAAAAAAGACCATAATGATGATTATTTAATAAGTATCTAATAGAACCCCATAACATACTTGGTACTTGATGCAGCTAAAAAATAAAATAAAATAAAAGCGTAGGAATTTTGGCAATATACAACTATACTTTGAAATAAGTCCCCTTTGGAAGACATAATAAAGAGAAGTAAATAATTCAACAAAAAAGTCTATACATAGCTAGTATTTACACAAAAAGTCTTCCATTAAAGTTATAAAATAATCAAGTTCACAAATAAATGGAAAAATATTCCATGCTAATGGATAGGAAGAATCAACATTGTTAAGATGTCTATACTAACAAAAACAATATACAAATTCAATGCAATACACATCAAGTTATCAACATCGTTCTTCTCAGACCTGGAAATGACAATACAGAAATTCATATGGAAATATAAACAACCACGAATAGCCAAAACTGTCCTCAGTGAAAGGAACAAAGTGAGAGGCATCACACTTCCAGACTTCAAACTTTACTATAAAGCTACAAAATTTAGCCGGGCTCGGTGGCTCAGCCTGTAATCTTGCGCTTTGGGAGGCTGACGTAAGTGGATTTCTTGAGCCCATGGTTTCAAGACCTGCCTGGGCAACTTGGCGAGACCTCATCTCTACAATAAATCAAAAATTAGCTGGGTGTGATAGCGTGCGCCTGTAGTTCCAGCTACTTGGAAGGTTGAGGGAGAAGGATTGCTGGAGCCCAGCAGGTCGAGGCTGCGGTGGCCAGGAGTGACTGCACTCCAGTCTGGGCAACAGAGTAAGACTCCAACTCAAAAAAAAAACTACAAAATTCAAAACAGCCTGGTATAGGTACAAGAACAGGCATACAGAACAATGGAAAAGGATAGAGATTCTGGAAGCAAAGCCTCAATTTCTCAACCAAGTCATCTTTGACAAAAGCCTCCAAAAGCAATCACTGGGGAGAGGAGAACCTATTCAGTAAATAGTGCTGTGAAAACTGGCTGATCACATGCAGAAGATTGAAACAGGATCCTTACACATCACCATACATAAAAATTAATTCTAAATGGTTCAAAGACCTAAACATAAAACCTCAAACTATAAGAATCTTAGAAAATGCAGGAGACAACCTTATGGAAATTGGAACTGGCAGCCAATTCCTGATCAGAACCCTAAAAGCCCATACCTTAAGAAATAAGATAGACAGGTGGGACCTCATCAAGCTAATGAGCTTCTGCAAAGCCAAATAAATGATCAAGAGAGTGGGGAGACAGCCCATAGAATGGGAAAAATATTTGCAAACTATATATCTGACAAAGGCCTAACATCTAGGATCTACAAGGAACTCAAATGCACCAAAAGAAAAAAAATCTCAGTCCCATTAAAGAGTGGGGAGGCCAGGCTCGGTGGCTCAGCCTGTAATCCCATGCTTTGGGAAGCTGAGGTGAGTGAATTGCCTGATCCCGTGGGTTCGAGACCCGTTTGGGCAACTTGGTGAGACCTCATCTCTACAATAAATAAAAAATCAGCCGAGTGTGGTAGCACATGCCTGTAGTTCCAGCTACTTGGAACCATGAGGTGGAAGGATTGCCGGAGTCCAGCAGGTCAAGGCTGCTGTGGCCAGGAGTGGCCACTGCACTCTAGTCTGGGCAACAGAGTGAGAATCCAACTCAAAAAAAAAAAAAAGACTGGGCAAAAGACATGAATAAACACTTCTCAAAAGAAGAAAATGCTCAGCCTCACTCATCATCAGAGAAATGCAAATCAAAACGACATCGAGATAACACCTCACCCTAGTAAGTATGACCATCATTAATAAAACAAACAACAGATGCTGGCCAGAACGCAAAGAAAATGGAACACTTCAATACTGCTGGTGGGAATGCAAACTAGCACAACCTCTTTGGAAGACAGTGTGGCAATTTCTCAAAGAACTAGAAATTGACCTTCCATATGACCCAGCTATCTCCCTATTGGGAACATACCCGAAGGAACTCACGTCATTCTACCATAAAGATACCTGCACACACATGTTTGTTGCACCTCTATTCACAATAGCAAAAACATGGAACCAAACATACTGCCTATTGAAACTGGACTGCATTAAAAAATGTGGTACATATGCACAACAGAATATTATGCAACCTAAAAGAAGGACAAGCATATGGACTTTGCAGCAACATGGATGGATTTGGAGTTGATCATACTCAGTGATCTATCACAGAAACAAAAAACTGAGTACCTCATGTTCTCACTCATAAGCATTCCTTGAATAATTATCATAATACTGTAAGAAAGGGATTGGCAATATCAAGAAACTGTCAGGGAAGAGGGGGTAGGATTTGCAGTTGACGGAAACTGCCAAGGGAGGGAGCGCCACACCTCATCAACATGGTACCTATGTAATGAACATTTGTATACCTGACCTGAATTGTACCCCATATCTTTGAAATAAAAAAATATGATAAAATAATTAAGTAATATCCACAAGGTAGTCCACTGAGGATCAAGGAGAGATATAGATCAAATATTTCTGACTAGTTTTTTTCCAGAACAACCCTGACTAATTTAAAGCAAAACTTGGAGAAATACTAAAGAAATAAATGCATTCCACCCAGTAAATGTCAATCAAATATTAAAAATGAGGAAAATTTTGAACTATTAAGTGAAGATGAATAATGCAAATCAAGGAGAAAAGGGAATATAAGAGATGTATACCAGGATAGCAATATAAATGCTTGTATTATTAAACTATATCCTGGATGTAACAAGAGAGAGTATGAAGGCAGTTCTGTTTTACTGTCTCCATCAACCTAATATTTGGTACCCAAATCCTTCCAAGACCAGGAATTTCTTTGATGGGGTCCAGGCAGGCTAGTTAAAGTAAGCCTTTGGAGAGAAAACACTGTTCTGTCCATCCCATCTTCAGGAGGTGTTGGCTGCTGCTGTGTTCTCCCCTGATGGTACTAACTGGCCTTTTCAAGACTTTGAAGATTGCTTTCCACTCAGAGTATTACTCTTCTCTGTCTCTAGCTTGAATCCCAGGGCTTCTGCCAGTTGCTGATGTTGAAGTCACCATTCCCATGGCAACCAGTTCTTGTATCGGTAAGAAGGGACAAGGTATCCCAACATTGTTATGACTCATATTGCACCTCAAACAGGAAAGCTTTGTTGTTTGGGATTCTTACCATATGAGTTAACTGCCTTGTTCTTGGCCTGTCTCATAGATACCTTCACTCACGTGAAATATGCATGTTTCTTGAAGAAATATGTCAAAAGCAAAACAAGCAAGACTCTACAGAGTGCGACACTAAAAGTCATCTTCCTCTGACCTCAGTGCTCAACCAATGTCCTTGAACTATCTCACAGATTATAGACTCTGTACTAGGAAGGTGTGTTTTCCTCCTACCTAAACATGGCAGATTTTGCCCTTAAACTTTTACAATTCTCAGTCCTGAGACAAACCATCACTCTCTATCCTGACCAATCATCCTACTCTCCTCAATGCTCCCAGGACATTAAGAGGCACACATACAAAAAATTAATGACTGATATAGTTATTCTTTGAATTCAAGGATTATTGTTTCAAATCTTGTTTCTGTCATTTCTTTCATTTATTAGTCGTGTGACTTTTAGGTAAGTTACTTAAGTCTTTCTGAGTTTCAGCTTCCTTCATTGTATAATCAAGGAAGTATTTTTTCAAATGTTGTTGAAAGAAATAATTCAGTGATGCCTTTAACTTAGTCTAGTACCATGACATAGTAAGAACTCAGTACATGTTCATTAATATTATGTGATGTATACCATAGTTGGTCCACCTTTTCCCATTTCCTTCAAATGACTCATAGAACAGACATCCTTTGGTCATTCCAATCTTCAGTGAGTATATTTCCTTGGGAGGGAAGTAGAATTGTTGTCTACTATTATATTATTTATATAATTCTCATAATTTACATATCATAAATATGTAAAGACAGCAATCATAAATAAAAATCTACTTTCTATGCAAATACATAAGAAGTTTTATGAGCTAAAATCTGGAAAATGCATTGAAAGTGCTGAGATATATAAAATATGTAAGATGCAAACCACAATAGTAAGTTAAATTAAGAAAACATGGCAATATATTTCATTTTTAATGTGAAGATACTTAATGCATCCCATGGGAAAACAAAGAACTGAGTACCACATGTTCTCACTTATAATTGGGTTCTGAATATTTGTCACAATGCAACAAGAAAGGGATGAGCAGTTGTGCAACACTACAAGGAGAGGAAGTGAGGGGGAAGAGCACATGTCATCACAAAGCATACCTTGATCCCAAACAAGATGAAGTGAGGGCCAGGTGGAGGCCCAAACTTCACCTGCGTATACACTACTTATTCACTCCATCCTTAATTTTACCACATCTCAATAACATAATAAAGAGAAAGAGAGAGAAAAAATTAAATATAAGTGTACTTAAGTATTTCAGACCATTTCATCACCAGAAGATTAGAAATATGTCTAAGTAAAATAGAATCAACTGTTATGCTCTCTGAACAAAATGTAAAACAAAGTACAAAAATCAGGTTTGTCAAGGACAAAATTTTGCCTTCATGTTTCTACAGACAGAATGAAAAATGAGATTCCTCAGAACTGTAGGCACATATACCCAAATAAAATGCCGTATTACCAATCAATCCATGAGGAACAAGAAGCCTTGAAATCAAGCCAGACAGAAAAGATGAAGCTAATGACAATTTGTGAGACTATTGACAATTGCCCATCAGTATCTCAAATTGAGCAGTAGCAAACTTCAGGTGCTATGGTGTTACTGTGCCTAGAGATAAATGTCCCTCAAGCCTTATCAATTATTGGGCCACAACTGTAATAGGATGCATTGCCAAAAACTCTTAACATTTTCTATGTCTCTTGAGAAACAATAGAAGTGATAAAAATGTATAACCATTGTAAAAGCTAGTCAGAATTATTATTTAAAAAACTGAATGGGACTTGCTGCAAGATGGTGATGGGCAGCATAGTCTGTGAGACCCTCTGTGAAAGAGAACACTCATAAAGACACTAGCTCTCTCCCACAGGCTGCAACTCCCATCTTTGGCAGCCAGCTCTTCACAGGGAGCTCAGCCTCTGCTGCCACCACTGCTCAAACATCATGGCAGTCTGCGCTGCTGTTGCAGCTGCGGATGTCACTGCTGCAGTCATTGCCCACCCATGCCTGAGGTGACCCATGACTCTGGACCATGAGGCCCCGCAGGCAGGATCTACTGAGATCACCACTGCTACAACTGCTGCTATCACTGCCACTGCCACATCATGCCCCTCTCCCAGAGCCAGGTTTGTGGAGTTCCCCCTGTGTACGGGAAGGTGGCCACCACTGCTGCAGAGACTGCCACCAACTCCCACAATTCCTGGGCAACCTCCAAGCTGCAGGCTTCAGCAGCTACAGATAAAGGTCTACTGGAGTGGTGAGATAGCATCACCTGCTGGGGATTCAAGTAACAACATCAAAAGGGGAATGACAGATCCTCTTCCCCCTTGATAAATAGACAAGGCCAGATTTCAGTAATAGACTGGGCAAGGAGCCCATATCTGCACTATTCTTCACAGCAGGCCAGGGGCAACTGACCCTAAATGTGAACAATTCTATCAGCCTGCAAAAATAGCTAGAAATCAGAGCTGAAAGGATATTGGACTTAAAGGAAAAGTCTCAGAGTGTGCATGGTTAGTTCTATTAGTTTACTGACTTTAATCTATTCTTTTTTAAAAATTTTCTTATTTCTCTGTAAAGCTCATCTTTGTATAGAGGAATAACACACTAATAAGGAGGTTGGTTAGCTTGTACATTAGCCTCATTGTATGTTTTAGTTTTTTATATGGTTGTTGGTTAGTTTTTAGTCATGGTTAGTGTTTTTCTTTTTATTTGCTCAGTATTTGTGTCTCTTTCCACTTGCTTGTTGGTACACTCATCTGTTTTCCCTCTTACTCCTCTCTCTCTCCACCCCCCTCTTCCTCCCTCTGCCTGCTTCATTCTCTTCCTGCTGTTAACCTCATATTGCTTTCAGGGAGTAAACGTACAACCCCACTGCATAGACAGATTCCAAGGCAGTGGGAAGTGGGTTTCAGACTATTCATACATGTGTTGGTGGATACTGGAATCTGCAGAGAGATTTTGAATCACAGCTTCTCCCTTAATTAAAGCTCAAAACTGTAAAAAGGACTGCCCTCAACCTACAGTCCAATGCCAGAACTGAAGAAAGCAAGAGGAAATACATTAGGAAGAATAGAAAAGTGAACAAACAGAAGTAAAAGCAACCCCTCCACCCCTGAATAACAGAATTAAAGAAGACGGGGAAGTGGAGGGAAGGGAAAAGTAGGGAGGAAAAATTTGCACAAATGAAGAAAAGTGAAAAGAAGAATATAGGTCTCACACAGACCCCTGGGAGGTCAGGCACTGAGAAAACAGACTTTAGAACATAAACAATGAAGAGCCCCCAGAATGACTGTTCACATGCAAGAAACCCAGACATCAAAACATTAATAGAATAAAAAAAATTGAGGAGACACAAGAGGAAAATAGGAAGGACCTGTTGACAGAAATAATAGCAGCAAAGTATACTGTGATGGAAATAAATAACAAACTAATAAGCATGGAAAGCAGAACTAGCCATGCAGAAGAAAGAATCTGAGTTTGAAGACCAAAATACAGAACTAACCCAAACTGTCAAAAACATAGAAAGGAAGCTTAAAAAGACAGAATAAAACCTTGAAGAGAAAAATGATTATTTCAAGATACCCAATATAAGAGTAATTGGCCTTCTTGAGGCAGAGAGAGACTCAGAGGCCACACTCGAACAAACATTTCATGAAATCATTCAAGAAAACTTCCCTCATATCATCAGTGATGCAAAAATTCAAACAAAGGAGATTCAAAGAACCTCTGCAAGACAGCAATTGAGAAGATCAACTCACAGACACATAATAATTTGCCTAAACAAAGTAAATATAAAAGAAAAAATCATAAAGGTAGCAAGAGAAAAAGGTCAGACTACCTACCAGGGAAGACCAATTAGAATAGCAATAGATTTATCTATAGAAACCCCCAGGCTAGGCGAACTTGGAGCCCTATCTTCAAAGTTCTAAAAGATAAACATTTTCAACCAAGAATAACCTGCCCAGCCAAGCTAAGCTTCATCACTGTGGGAGAATTGAAATCTTTCCCAGATATCCAATCCCTAAGAACCTACGATGCCACCAGACCAACTCTACAAGAAACACTTAAGAAAGTACTGAATACAGAAGAAAAGGAAAAAAGAACAACAACATTCTCCACAAGAGTACAGGCAAAAGATTAAAAACAGACATGAACCAATTCCAAAACCAAAAGAAAGACAACAAATAGGAACAAAATCTCTGTAAGAACCTTATGACAGGGATCAACTCTCACATTTCAATAATTAGCCTAAAGGTGAATGGATTAAATGCACCACTGAAAAGACATAGAATGGCAAAATGGATAAAATATCACCAGGCAACTATTTATTGCCATCAAGAGACTCACCTCACTAGAAAGGACACTCACAGACTCAAAGGAAGAGCATGGGAAACAAACTTTCAGGTGAACAGAACACAAAAGAAAGGAATAGTCATGATCTTAATTTCAGACAAATACCCTTTAAGCCATCAAAAATATAAAAAGATACAGAAAGTCACTACATAATGATAAAAGGTTCAATCCATCAAGAAGAAATACCCATCCTAAACATATATGCACCCAACATAGGAGCATCAACTTTCATAAAGCAGCTTCTACGCAAACTCAAAAAAGATATCTACTCTAACAGTATCATAGCTGGGGACTTCAATACCCCACTCACAACCCTAGACAGATCAAGAAAAAAAAATCAACAATGAGATCCAGAACCTCAATGTGACCCTTGACCAAATGGACTTAATTGATTCCTACCGAACCCTCCATCCAACGACCACAGAATATACATTCTACTCATCACCACATGGAATGTACTCTAAGGTCGACCAAATACTTGGCCATAAATCAAGCATAAGCAAATTTAAAAAGATGGAAATTTTACCATGCACCTTCTCATACCACAGTGGATTAAAAATAAATAACACCAACACGTTTCCCCCAAAACCCACAAAGGCATGGACGCTGAACAGCATGATGCTAAACAACTCCTGTGTCAATGATGAAATCAAAATAGATTTTAAAAGATATCTGGAAACAAATGAAAATCTCTGGGATGCCATGAAAACTGTAGTAAGAGGGGAATTTATATCTCTACAAATGCATGTGAAGAAAATGGAAGGATCACAAATTAACAGCCTAACAAGCCACCTAAGAAAGCTGGAAAAGCAAGACCACCAAAACCCTAACTTCAGCACAAGAATCCAGATCACCAAAATAAAAGCCTAATTCCAGGACATATAAGACAAAAAGATAATATAAAAATTCAATGAAACAAAAAGCTGGTTCTTTAAAAGGATAGACAAGATCGATGGTCTTATAACTAGACTGACAAGAAAAAGAGAGAAAAAGCCCAAATAAACACAATCAAAACACAAAAGATGAAATCACATCTGACCCTGAAGAAATACAAAAGATCATTAGAGACTGCTACATACACTTGTATGGAAAAAAACTAGAAAACATTAAGGAAATGGAGGACTTTCTGACATCACACAACCTGCCTATGTTGAAACAAGAAGAAATTGAGACCCTAAATAGACCAATAACTATCAAGGAAATTGAATGTGTAATAAGAAAACTACCTACAAATAAAACCCCTGACCAGATGGCTCTCCAGCAGAATTTTACAAGACATTTAAGGAGTAGCTGATACCAATCACCTGAAGGTATTCCAGGTGATTGAGAAAGATAGAACTCTCCCCAAATCACTTTATGAAGCTAACATCACATTGATACCCAAGCCAGGCAAAGACCCAAAAACAAAGGAAAACTACAATCTTGTTGAGAATTTTAGCATCTATGTTCATCAAAGATATTGGCCTGTAGTTCTCTTTCTTTGTTGGATCTTTACCTGCTTTG